>NW_026907968.1:0-52500 GCF_033978785.1 Entelurus aequoreus | reverse complement strand
CGAGATACATGTCTAAAAAAAAAAAATTCCCATGTCCCTTTAGGGCAGGGGTCTCAAACTCAATTTACCTGGGGGCCACTGGATGCAGAAACTGGGTGAGGCTGGGCCGCAAGAAAAGATTTCTTAAAAAAAATCTAACATGCACTTTTTAATGAATTCACCTTCTTTGAATGGCTTTCCCGCCCTAGCAACCATCTCACTCACCATGTAGCTAGCTTTGACTGCTGCATCGCTCTTTTCGCTTGCTTTCTTGACGAAATCTTGTTGCCTCAGTAGACTGGTTTTAAAATGTGCAACCCGGTTCACTCCCCTAGTATTTTGCATACTCCTCAGCATGTCTAGTTGTATAATGACGTTTCAAATTGTATTCCTTGTGCAACGCAACTTTCTCTGTATCAACTACAGAAAAGAGCTATAAGGATTATTCATAAAGTAGATTACTTAAAACACACTAACATATTATTTATTAATTCTGGTTTATTGAAACTACAGGAGCTAGTAAAGTTACAGACATTATGTGTCATGTTTAAGGCTAAAAGTAAAACATTACCAGCAAATTTACAAAAAATGTTTGTCATCACTTCTGAGAATGAAGAGCATAGAAGAAAAGGTCATTTCAATTCTTGACGAAATCTTGTTGCCTCAGTAGACTGGTTTTAAAATTTGCAACCCGGTTCACTCCCCTAGTATTTTGCATACTCCTCAGCATGTCTAGTTGTATAATGACGTTTCAAATTGTATTCACCGCAACTTTCTCTGTATCAACTACAGAAAAGAGCTATAAGGATTATTCATAAAGTAGATTACTTAAAACACACTAACATATTATTTATTAATTCGGGTTTATTGAAACTACAGGAGCTAGTAAAGTTACAGACATTATGTGTCATGTTTAAGGCTAAAAGTAAAACATTACCAGCAAATTTACAAAAAATGTTTGTCATCACTTCTGAGAATGAAGAGCATAGAAGAAAAGGTCATTTCAAACATCAGTATTCAAGGACAACTTTAAAACAAATGTGTATATCAGTGGTGGGGGTTAAACTATGGAATTCTCTTTACAAGAGATAAAAGATTGTAAAAATATATTCCAATTGAAAAAATATATAAGGACAGAACAATGAGATCATATGGACAGCCATAACTGTTTACATTTTGCTTTATATTTATTATTTTACTTATTTTTTGCCTAGTTTTGTATTTGTTTTGTATCATCCTGTGAGGTGTATACTACTTATTTTGTTTTTTTTGTTCTTTTTGTACATCATGAAGTTTTGCACTTCTTGTGTTTTTTTGTTTGTTTTCGTTATATTTGGATGTAATTGTTTGTTTATATGATATCATTAAGTAAGACTACATATTATGTTGAAGGAGGCAGAAAAATATAAGATTTTTCTTCATCCTGCTCCTTCTCAGGCATTGGTGTGTAAATGTATAATTTAAAAATTGAGGTATAATTGTCTATCGATCAAAGATGCACATCAATGAAGGAGATAAATAAAAATGAAATGAAATGAAATAAGACACGTCGGGGTGCCCCTGTGAAAGAAATATTGCATCAAAAATCGTCTCTGTCTGGAGCCAACGGGAGGAGGGTGGGGGGTGGAGTTTACAGTTACGGTAGCACAATTAGCCCCGAACGGGTTAACATCACCACGTCTGTATCAGCGCTGGGGTCCAGTGCACCACACTTTTGTATTGTCGCTCGCTCCTTCGGCGGAGTGCTCGTCTTCCCCGCCCGGACTGTTTACAACGGGGGCGGGAGCGAGCAGGCGGGCGAGGGAGGGAGGCAGGGAGGGAGGAAGGAAGAGCGTGTGTCATAGAAAAGCGGCAAAATGTTTCTCTGCTTGCATTACGCAAGTGACATCAATGCATACTTGCCAACCTTGAGACCTCCGAATTCGGGAGATGGGGGGGGTTGAGTTGGGCGGGGTTAGGGGTAGCGGGGGTGTTTTTGTAGCCCGGAAGAGTTAGGGCTGCAAAGGATTCTGGGTATTTGTTCTGTTGTGTTTATGTTGTGTTTAGGTGCGGATGTTCTCCCGAAATGTGTTTGTCATTCTTGTTTGGTGTGGGTTCACAGTGTGGCGCATATTTGTAACATTGTTAAAATATAAATAAAATAAAATATGACCACCCTCAGTGTGAAATGTATGGCTGTTCCTCAAGTATGTCTTGCAATAACCTGCGTGTGTCTCTAGAAGCCTCATACAACATGTGTCTGGGCTGGCACGCTGTTAGTATGGAGAAAAAGATGATGCGCTGACAGATTCTAGAGGACACTGATGACAGTGCCATCACGGCACGCCCTCGATATTGTCGAGAGCCTCATACCACAACGTGATTGGTAGATTTCTTCAGCTCCGCACACAACGCTGTCAAGCGCCATTCATTTAAAACTCGCGGGCCGCACTAACATTAAACTTTCATATTAAGGTGGGGGCCGCAAAATAACGTCTCCCGGGCCACAATTGGCCCGCGGGCCGCGTGTTTGAGACCCCTAAAGTTTAGGGGCTCCGTACGTTCACACTCATTTGCACAAAAGGGTTGTTTCTTTCTGTTATTAATATTTCTGGTTCCTACATTATATATCAATGTAGATCAATACAGTCTGCAGGGATACAGCCCCCCCCCCCCCCCCCCCCAGGCAAATTAAATCTACACAGTCCAAAAGCCCAAGTCACTGGATGACAGTGAGTGTCTCTCTGCGCTCAGGTCATTTGCCCACACTGGCATTTGCACCAAGGCAATTTTTTTTTACAATTTGTAGCAAAGGGGATATTGAAAGCCTATCACATGGTTTTCATCCCTTTTCACTAAAAATCATTATATTAGCAATACGCTACTCTGTTTCACTTAAAAATGTAATAAGTATTTGTGTTAATTTATCAGTGTAGTCAAATGATTATTATCTGCTTTAAGTTGGACAGAATTTGAAAGTTGAGATGCAATATCAATAAAAAAAAAAGCAAATGCTAAGAAACCTACAAATATTTGGATAACCCCAATCTTAAATCCACTCCTAGATCATGGCATCTAGTCGATACCAAAATGTGTCGTATTGCAATGTCACGACCACCAGACACACAGCAGCAGTGTGGGGGTGTTTCAAACATCACCATGCAAAAAATCTCACATCCTGAAATTACTTTGGAACGATGTGTGAGAATGGCCACTGTGAAGGAAACCCTGCCTTTCTAACAGATACATTATTTTACACAATAAATACTTATTCCAGGATCAGCAGCTACAGCATACAATGACGACAAAAAGCTTCTCTTAAGTCTTAATTTTGTTTTAATAGGATTGTGCTGACATCCATCCATCTATCCATTATCTACCGTGTGTCCCTCTCTGACATACAGGCTTTAATTCCAGGAAAACCTTTGATCAATTTCTAGTATAAGTCACATTTCCACCGAAAGCACATTTGACCCTAATAGTATTGAGTATGTGGTATTTTATATTCGTCAACATACATTTTGGTTTCAGTAGGTAAAAACGATGATAAAATACTGTACCTTGTATCCGCTGCCAGAGACAGTCAATTTATGTTGAAGAGTCCAGGAAATAGTACTGCTACTGGTACAGGTTCTGCATGAAACATTCTCTCTCACTTGAGAACACGGAGAGTGTAGCAGGAAGTCTTTCTGCTGTCTGCAGGTGAGTCTTTAGCTCCGCCTACACACCTACAAGCACGTGGCGGGGCAGGAGGGGGGAGCAACAAAGCAGAGAGAATTTGTTAAAGAATAAAAGTACAATCAAGGTACAACTGCAGATGAAATAAATCAATACGATTGGTAGGCCATAAAAATGTGTTCCTGTGTACAACAACGTGATATACACATCCAGGAAAGTCTGTCCTCAGGTGGAATTAACATTCCTGAAAAGTCGTGTTTGAACTTGTTTGCTTCTTACAGATTCTCCCCATGTAAAACGAGCTCGTCATTTGTTTTCTTTTTTACTATATACACAGATAAATATGTGCAGTTTAATGTAACATTTACTTGACCAACAACTTCTTTATACACGCTAAGTGCATATCTACTACTAGTAGTAGTACTTCAAGAGGTGTGGTGGTCAGTTTACTAAACATTGACAATAACCTGTTTGGTGAATCCCGAGAAAGTAAACCAACCTGATTCACACATCACAGCGACCTTCATGAATCCCAGGGCCATGTTTGCTCTTGAGCAAGCATAGTTTACTACTTTTAGGTTTTGCACTGCGGGTGTCACTGAGATCATATGCTTTACACTGTAAGTGAGGTCAAGTTAAGTTAGGTAAGGTAAGGTAAGAGACGGTAAAAATAACACAAGGCAAAGTAGATAGGGTAGGAAGGAATTGAGACGTGCATTTGCCTGAGCTGGGTGTTGCATTACAAAAGACAAACCCTTCATGCAATTTTACTCACCACACCCAAAGTCCATCCAAGTGAAAGGTTGACGAGATAGAAAGAAAATACGTGGATATGTTTTTTGGTACATTTGAAGGCACAAATCCCTCAAATCATGAAAACACCATTAAAATAATTTACAACCAATGAACGCAATGCAATATATATATATATAAATGATAAATACTTGTATAGCGCTTTTCTACCTTCAAGGTACTCAAAGCGCTTTGACAGTATTTCCACATTCACACACTGATGGCGGGACCTGCCATGCAAGGCGCTAACCAGCAGCCATCAGAGGCAAAGGGTGAAGTGTCTTGCCCAAGGACACAACGGACGTGACTCGGAAGGTAGAAGGTGGGAATTGAACCCCAGTAACCAGCAACACTCCGATTGCTGGCACAGCCACTCTACCAACTTCGCCACGCTGTCCCTAATATAAATATATATATATATATATATATATATATATATATATATATATATATATATATATATATATATATATATATATATATATATATATATATATATATATATATATATATATATATATATATATGTATATATATATATATATATATATATATATATATGTATACATACATACATACATACATATATATATATATATATATATATATATATATATATATATATATATATATATATATATATATATATATATATATATATATATATATATATATATATATATATATATATATATATATACACAGTGTTGGGTGAGTTACTAAAACCAGTCACTAGTTACAGTTACTAGTTACTTTATTTCAAAAGTAACTCAGTTACTAACTCAGTTACTTACACCAAAAAGTAATGCGTTACTGTGAAAAGTAACTATTTAGTTACTACTTTTCTTTCTTTCTTTTTTTAAAGCTCCCATTAATGCCCTTTTAGCCTTCATTTCAGTACTGTTATTGCACTGGAGAATAATACAATCTGTTGATCAACTTGACATGCATTTGCATCACTGAACTCTGCTAAGCAATGTGGTCTACATACAACACACAAAGACAAAGATATGTTTCAAAGGGCCAACTTATTTCAGGCCAGAACAAATTGACAAAACTATTTTAAATAGCTGCAACATAACATACATAAGTAACAAACAGCATAATAACAACATAGCTGTAAACCAAATAAGTACTTTAACTTTATTTTTACATACCAAAGCCTAACCAGGTGTTTTTTCTCTCAAGGAATTCTGAAATTAAATCATGTCTGAAGCCCAGAACACTCTACACATTTCCCCAGTTTTAGTTTAGAGATAAGGAAAGATTGGCCTGGCCCACTAGGATCCCTCTTTATGTTTGTGAACTTTATATTCTATACATTTAGAGTGATGTGATAATCAAACACTCTAGAAGTCTAGAATGAAAGAGTATATAAGAGAATTGACAGAGTGTGTGTACTATAATTCATAATAACATTGATTTTGATTCAATATTATGTTTTGAGCAATGACAGTTTGAAAGAAAAAAAACAGCTTTGTTTTATTAGTCAACATTGCAACGTTTTCTAAATTACATTTCACCTTTAAGCTTTTTTATTTCACTTTTGTTATGTTTTTGTTTATTTTAATATTATTTTTAGAATGTGCCGTGGGCCTTTAAAACATTAGCTGTGGGCCGCAAATGGCCTCCAGGGCACACTTTTGACACCCCTGCTATAGATAATAACAAATAAAATCTGATAAATCTATCGATAAAAAGCTGAGCCTGGCGACGCATGCGTGTTAACAACTCTCTCGCTCTCTCTGTTTCCGCCCCTCCCTCACGAATGCTGCTGCGCTCACCCCTCCCCTCCCTCCCCTCTCCACACTCAGACACACACACAGCTCGCCTCCTCCGTGTGACATAAGAGATTCAGAAGAACGACACTGCAGCGCTGCCACAAAACACACTCAGATCTTCTGTTTCTAGCCGATACTACATAAAAAGTAACGTAAAATAACGCAATAACGCATCATGTAGTAACGGTAACTGAGTTACTGAATATAAAAAATAACGCGTTAGATTACTAGTTACCGCCGAAACTAACGGCGTTACAAAGTAACGCGTTAGTCCCAACACTGTATATATATATATATATATATATATATATATATATATATATATATATATATATATATATATATATATATATATATATATATATATATACATGTATATATATATATATATATATATATATATATATATATATATATATATATATATATATATATATATATATATATATATATATATATATATATATATATATATATATATATATATATATATATATATATATATATATATATATATATATATATATATCCATCCATCCATCCATCTTCTTCCGCTTATCCGAGGTCGGGTCGCGGGGGAAGCAGCCTAAGCAGGGAAGCCCAGACTTCCCTCTCCCCAGCCACTTCGTCTAGCTCTTCCCGGGGGATCCCGAGGTGTTCCCAGGCCAGCCGGGAGACATAGTCTTCCCAACGTGTCCTGGGTCTTCCCCGTGGCCTCCTACCGGTCGGACGTGCCCTAAACACCTCCCTAGGGAGGCGTTCGGGTGGCATCCTGACCAGATGCCCGAACCACCTCATCTGGCTCCTCTCGATGTGGAGGAGCAGTGGCTTTACTTTGAGCTCCTCCCGGATGACAGAGCTTCTCACCCTATCTCTAAGGGAGAGACCCGCCACCCGGCGGAGGAAACTAATTTCGGCCGCTTGTACCCGTGATCTTGTCCTTTCGGTCAAAACCCAAAGCTCATGACCATAGGTGAGGATGGGAACGTAGATCGACCGGTAAATTGAGAGCTTTGCCTTGCGGCTCAGCTCCTTCTTCACCACAATGGACCGATACAGCGTCCGCATTACTGAAGACGCCGCACCGTACGCCTGTCGATCTCACGATCCACTCTTCCCTCACTCGTGAACAAGACTCCGAGGTACTTGAACTCTTCCACTTGGGGCAAGATCTCCTCCCCAACCCGGAGATGGCACTCCACCCTTTTCCGGGCGAGAACCATGGACTCGGACTTGGAGGTGCTGATTCTCATCCCAGTCGCTGCACACTCAGCTGCAAAGTGATCCAGTGAGAGCTGAAGATCCTGGCCAGATGAAGCCATCAGGACCACATAATCTGCAAAAAAGCAGAGACCTAATCCCGCAGCCACCAAACCAGATCCCCTCAACGCCTTGACTGCGCCTAGAAATTCTGTCCATAAAAGTTATGAACTGAATGAACAGAATCGGTGACAAATATATATATATATATATATATATATATATATATATATATATATATATATATATATATATATATATATATATATATATATATATATATATATATATATATATATATATATATATATATATATATATATATATATATATATATATAGACAGGACAGATTTTAAATAATTAAATAAGAGGGAAACCAAAAAAAAGTATTTAAGAAAAATCTTACGTTTGTAAATAGATTTTTGAGTTTTTGGAATCAAGTAAGAATCGTTACAAATAAGATTTGTGTTTCATTAAAAAACGATTTTTTGACACTCTTATTATATATAAATTCTGTATATACATATAAACCCTACATATTTTTTTACATTCATTATCATGTTCAATAAAGCGATTCTTAATCACCTCCTTGTCGTTGTATTGTGTCTGATGGAAGCTACAGTATACAGTAGACTATATGTATTTTCTATTGAATAAATACACTGTATGCAGTTGCGCTGTTGCCTTAATTGTCACGCCCTCCTTCTCTTCAAGTCAGACAGAAAAACAGCCAGATAAAGGACGGACATTCTTTTTCTGGTTGTTGATTCAGCGTGGCATTGTGGTCCTTTTATCCTAATTTCAATGCATGTTTCCATGTCTCTCCAATTTTAGATTTAGTTTTCTGGAAGTCATCTTTTACCATTTTATTACATGTGGCGTACACTGCATCCAAGTGCAATATACTATTCAGGTTAGCTAAAGATGAGTTTTTTAAAGTGTTGTAGCTTTAGAATAGAATAGAATAGAAAGTACTTTAATTTCCCCCAGGGATCAATAAAGTACTTTCTTTTCTATTCTGTTCTATTCTAAAGCTACAACACTTTAAAACTCATCTTAAATAGTACAAAATGTTTAAAACGTCTTTGGAATCTTTAAAAAAAATCTCAAGGCGTCAATAGCATCCAATCTTGGGTCTGCCATCTGACACACTTGACGACTCCAAAGTGCATTGCATCGCCTACACATTTAAAGCCTTATGACTTTCCCTTTTACAGGGAAGAGTCCTCCCAGATTCTTTGATCAAAAAGCTGTCTGAATAAAGAAAGGGGATGAGAATTGAAGATTAAAAATGTATTCTACAAAAAGGAGTAAGTAGAAGCTAGCAATAGCAGTGTTGGAGAGAAGACCGAGCTGTCTAAAGTCCAGCACATTTTCTGAAAATGGTTGCTCTTCACACATGTTTTTTTCCATCTTGCTGCCCCACCTTGGCTGAGACGTCAAACCGAAATTTAAATTCCACCAACCACTTCCCACACACACATGCACGTCGTCCACAAAGCCTGGTGTATACTCTCGCGTCATGTCGTTGTGGGGCGTGGCGCCAGACTTGTAATTATCTTCAAAACAAGAAGAGGCAGTTTCTCCAGAAGGAGCAACTGCTGCGGTCGTTGACTAGAAACTGTATTTCCCTCTTGTGAAGAGTGATGATATACGACAACCATAACATTGACATCTTTGTCTACAGTGGAACTCATCATTCAGAATCATCAGTTTAATTTTAATGGATGTTTTACCTATAAACCAGAGGAAAATACCTTCATGAAGATGGATTCTGCAACTTCTGATTTGCGGCAGAGGACGCTATTATTTTCATAATGATTGTGAACGATAGTAAAAAGTCCCAAAAAAGTGCAGTTCCCCGTCATTTAAAGGTGTCTGCTGACTCGAGGCTGCTAAAGCAAAATCATGCTCCAGATAATCAACACTCCCGGCTGGTTCCCCATTATTCTGAGGATTTTGTCATGTCCTCACCGATTGTTAGCTCAATTTGAGGATAGTAACTTTTTCTATCACAACATGACACTGAATCAGTCAGCTCAACCACACATCACAGTGGACGGCTCTGATCCAACAGTCGGCCAACCTTGTGGTGTTCTCCTTGGGGCAGGGGCAGGGTGCACACAGGGTTTACGGTTAACACCATAACCACATAACGCCACTCTCCATTGGTTAAACTGTGTTTATTCTGTCTGGCCAAAAACACCTTTGTCTGAAAATGTTCTGGGTGCGCTCAACTCCCCGATGTCCCATTTTATCAAGAACACTTTCTAGTACAACTTTCATTTAATCCCTGAGCTAACAAGAGGCGCTGACCTTCCCCCATATGTGGGTCATCAGCATGTGGGTACAATCCAAATATCTGTCTATGAATGTTCTCATTTATCCAGGTCATTGTATTCTCAGGGCAATCAATCAATTGCAACTGTTTGGTTTGCCTTAGGAGACGTTTCGCCTCTCATCCAGAGTAGGCTTCATCTGTTCATTCTCTTAGACTGAGTTTGGCCATATCTAGTCTGGTAGCTGGTGACAAAATCCCAACTATTTATAGTTGTATAGCTTCTTCTTCTCATTTATCTCATCAAAGTGATCAGATTGCACACTCTGGTGGCAAACACATTAGCTAGCAACTAATCATCACATCTCCCTTTCTTTGAGAATGAAGCCTGTACATGTATGGAATAAACAAGTATCATTTCATCTTAATACCACAAGTTTACATCAAACTCCTACAAACAAGGTTACATCACACTTAATGTATCAAACATTGCTCAATGAAAAATTGTAAATAGCTTATCAATTTTTTGCTGTCAGGTTGTTTTTTTCTCTAAAAGACCTTCACAGTTCAAGTGGATTATCTGTTACCGTCTATAGGAGGTGTAGTCACGGATGATTCTTCCTAAACTCCAGTGGCACATCCGTTGTTGGTATCTTTAAGAGGCTGTGTCGATTAAGCCTGAGAATCTGACCATTACGGGGTTACTGCTTGCCTGTGGAGGGAGTATTTAGCTGAAGTGTCATAGAAGGTTGTTTGTTGCATTTTTTGCTGTTGTAGTCTATTTTGAAGTTTACCATGTTTCTTCTATTTTACTTTGATGTTGATGTAGCTTGGCAGTGTAGTACAGAGCTTCCATCAGTAGTTCTGCAGGTGATTGTCCGCATTGAAGACGAGATGCACGATAGCGTAGAATAGCTAGCAATGGATCTAGTTCTGATCCATTGTCTGATGCTTCCCTGAGAAATTACTTCAAAATCTCAACTCCTTTTGCCACTTGTCCATTTGATGGCGCATAATGTGGACTTAATGTGACATGATGAAAGTCGTAATATTCTGTAAATCTTTGCCAATCCTTGCTACTAAAACATGGCCCGTTGTCTGTGACTACAGTGAAAGGAATGCCCTACCTTGAAATATTTATTTGGTATACATTGAGATTAATATAATTTAATAATGATTATAATTTATTAATTCCTGCCATTCATGAATCTAACTATTATACCAAGGATCAGTTCAATGCTAGAATAGGTCTAGTGATGGACAGAGACCTGCCTATCATTCATTTCAACAGTTGCAATCTAAACTCCAATTTTGTAAAAAAAAATAACTGAATACTGAAGTCATCTAAGTAGAAGCTTCAAAGTAATTCCTGTAACAAAAATTTGGTTAAAGGAAACAAATATAAATGAAGTTCAAATTGATGGTGATGAAATGCATTATGCAAATAGAACTGGCAAAAAGGGAGGCGGGGTAGCCCTGTATGTAAATGAAAATCTAAAATGTAAACTATTTGTTAATAGGACACCTGCTGTTGAGAATAGTATGGAAATGAACACAGTCAAAATTATAATGACACAAATAAAAAAATAAATGTCACTTGTGTGTGTATAGAAAACTGGGGTCCTGCGTTAAATAGTTTATGGACATATTAACAAAGTTGTTGACAGAATTCCAAACAAATCAGTGTTTCTATTTGGTGATTTTAAGAAAACTGAGAACATCAGATGACTTTATGAGCACTATGCATGGTACAGGGTTGTTTCATATTGTAGATCATTTGGTAAAATGACTGTTTTGTTGTTGTAACTTTCGAACACACCACCAGGGTGTGCACATCAGGGAATCAGTTATTACCACTCTCTCATGCAGTGCGTATGTAAAATTGCTGTTCTCCTGAAGTCTTTATTAAAGCCAAGTTATTCCTGCAACTCGGCATGGTTCTTCCTACTGGTAACCACAAACAACAACATGGTGTCAGAGTAGTGGACAAACTTCTCGCCTGTGAGTACTTTTTGTACTAAAATTTGCCGCCGGAGATTTTTTTTCCTGCCGTGCGGTGGACACGCCGATCCCTAATGGCGGACGGGTTTCGTCGTCCAGACCCAGTCGTCTTCAACGACAATGTCGCAGAGAACTGGTGCATTTTTGAGCAGGAATATGACATTTTCATTGCTGCTGCTCACTCGGACAAGCCCGCAAAGACCCGTGCATACATCCTATTAAACCTCGCTGGTCCAGAAGCGATCGAGAGGGAGCCCTCGTTTGCGTACGCGCCAGAGGTGCGTGCCGCCAGCGAGGGCGGTGCTATTCTCGTTCCTGCGGAGTCGCGGGAAGATCCCGAGTGCCTGAAGAGGAAGTTCAGAGAAATGTGCAATCCGCGAACGAACAAAACATTGGAAAGGCACAAGTTCCATTCGAGAATTCAAAAGCATGGGGAGAGCATGGAATCATTCATCAGTGATTTGAAGATTAAAGCTAAAACATGTCAATTTGGAGATCTAACTGACAAACTCATATGTGACAAAATTGTGTGTGGCATAACAAACGACTCTCTGAGAAAGACATTATTGAGGGACAGTGAATTGACTCTTGCCAAGGCAATCTCAATCTGCCGCATTCACGAAATGACAGATGAAAATATCAAAACATTGGCTACACAAGCTACCAATGTTGATGAGATTAAACCCACACAATACAAGCAATTTAAAGGCACATTCCAGAAAATTGCCCAGACTATCACAAAGTGTAACAATTGTGGAGGGAGTCACACAGCAAAAAGGGAAATGTTTCCAGCGTTTGGACAACAATGTCACAACTGCATGAAACAAAATCACTACAAAAAATGCTGCAAGTCAAAGCCACAGAGCCAGTCCAAGTTTACCACAAACAAGCGCTATGGACAGTCTGTGCATTCTATGTGGATGGCTTGGAAATTGAAAATTGTGTTGACACTGTAAATCCACAACAAAGAGACCAAGATGAAGGATTTGTCACAGTGTGCATAAATGACGTGCCAACCGAAATGAAAGTGGATACAGGTGCTAAATGCAATGTAATGTCACTGAAGACTTTCAATAGAGTAAACAGCGGCGTGAAACTCGCCAAACAACACAAAAGCACAAATTTGGTTGCTCACGGAGGAGCCAAAATCGAGACACAAGGTGAAGCTACACTGACATGCTTTTTAAAAGGACAGCGCCACTTACTGACATTTTTCATAGTGGATAAAAATGTGACATCGCTGTTGGGCTTCCGTGCATGCCTGCGTATGGGGCTAGTCGAGTTGAGTCCCGATGTGCACCATGTCACCACAGAGAACACTGGAGAGTTCAGCGCACGGATCCTCACACAATACCAAGATATTTTCATTGAAGAGCTCGGAGAACTACCAGTTGTTTACACAATGACAGTGGACCCCAATGTGCCGCCTGTTGTTAGGCCGGCCCACCGCATCCCCGTAGCGATGCAAGATTGTGTGAAAGCTGAACTTGAACGCATGGAACGCATAGGCGTTATTACTTCAGTCACCGAACCAACAGATTGGGTGTCATCCATGGTCGCTGCGCACAAGAAAGGAAAATCGGAAATCAGATTATGCATCAACCCCAAAGATTTAAATGAAGCACTAAAACGGCCCCACCACCCCATGAGAAGTGTGGAGGAGGTAGCAGCACAAATATCAGGTGCGACAGTGTTTTCGGTGCTAGACGCAAAAAAATCATTCTGGCAGATCCACCTGGACAAGAAGTCCTCAATGAAGACAACATTCAGTACTCCTTTTGGACGTTACAGATTCCTTCGCATGCCTTTCGGTATTAACTCTGCAAGCGAGGTATTCCAGCGCACAATGGATCAGCTCTTTGCTGGATATCCATGCTCAGTCATTGTCGATGACATCATCATCGGAGGCCGTGATGTGGCGGAGCACGACGCCAACCTAAAAAAAGTGCTTGAACGTGTGAAGGAAATAAACCTCAAACTCAACCCGCAGAAATGCAAGTTTAGACTTGACCAAGTATGCTACGTTGGTCATATCTTCACAAGTAAAGGATTGAAAGCTGACCCCTCCAAAACTGCTGCTATCACAGAGATGCCAGTCCCCACAGATGTCACTTCACTTCAACGTTTCCTGGGAATGGTCAACTATCTTGGCAAGTACATTCCAAACCTCAGTGACATCGCAACGCCACTGGGGAAACTGACTCACAAAGAGACCGCATGGTGCTGGTTCCAGCAACACCAAGATGCTTTCGACCGCCTGAAAGCATGTCTCTCCTTTCCACCAGTATTGGCCTACTACAATGTCAAAGAGCCAGTCACGCTGACCTGTGACGCGTCATGTTTTGGACTAGGAGCTGCTTGCATGCAAAATGGAAGGCCAGTAGCCTTTGCATCCCGCACCCTTACAGAAACAGAAACTCGATACGCTCAAATTGAGAAGGAGCTTCTAGCTGTTGTGTTTGCGTGCACCAAGTTCAGAGACTATGTGTATGGCAAGCCCACCATAGTAGAAACTGACCACCAACCGTTGATGACTATCTTGAAGAAACCAATTCACAGTGCCCCTGCCCGTCTTCAGCGGATGCTGCTACGCCTGCAAAGCTATGACATAAGCTTAGTCTACAAAAAAGGAAAGCACACATACTTAGCTGACACTCTTTCAAGAGCTCCTAATGCAACAGACAGTGAGAGCCCATCTGATAGTGGTTCTTTCGACGTCATGTTGGTGAGCTACATTTCTACAGCCCGCCTGGAAGAGCTCAAGAAACACACGGAGGAGGATGAAGTATTGCAGACTCTCAATGCAGTTATCCAGCGTGGATGGCCTGCCAGATAGACTCAGCTGCAGCCTGCCATTGAAGTTTTCTTCCCCTACAGAGACGAACTCACTGTGGAAGATGGAATCGTCATGAAAGGGCAGAAAGCAGTTATTCCCCGGTCACTACAAAAAGAGTACATTAAGATTGTACATAAAGGTCACCCAGGCATTAAAGCGACCAAACGCAGAGCAAGAGGTATCATCTTTTGGCCATCAATCTCACGAGACATCACTGAAGAACTACTTTCTTGCACAGTGTGCAACAGCACAAAACCACATCAGCAGAAAGAACCGCTCCATCTCCATCCAGTTCCAGACCTTCCGTGGTCCACAGTTGCTACAGACATTTTTGAATGGCGTGGACAACACTACCAGGTGCTAGTGGATTCCTATTCTGGATGGTTCGAAATTGACCTTCTACAAAACATCACAGCAACAGCTGTAATTTCCAAATTGAAAATACATTTTTCAGTGCATGGTACACCACATACACTGCTATCTGACAATGCAAGACAGTATAAGTGTGAGCAATTCAGGAAGTTTGCTGAGGAGTGGGACTTCATCCACACCACCAGCAGCCCAGAGTTTCCCCAGTCGAATGGACTCGCGGAAAGAGCTGTCAGGAGTGCCAAGCAACTGATGGAGAAATCCCACCGGGACAAAACTGATGTCTTCCTAAACCTCCTTAACCTCAGAAACATTCCCCGAGATGCAGACCTTGGTTCCCCTGCCGAACGGTTAATGTCAAGACAAACGCGTGCAGCTATCCCAGTGTGTACCAGACTACTACAACCAACAGCAAAAGACTCAAGACAAGTACACGCTCGACTAGTCGACAAGAGAACTATGGTGAAACGTCACTACGACAAGTCAAGTCGCCCACTGAGTCCCTTGACAGAAGGGCAAGTGATCCGTATGCAGACTCCTGCTGGACATGACCAACTTGGAATAGTGGAAAAGTCGTGCGAAGAGCCACGTTCCTACATCATCCAATCCGATGGGAGAAGATACAGGAGGAATCGTCGCCACATCCTCCCGGTTCAAGAACGACCACCAACACCGCTCCAGAACGACGAAGCAGACTCTCAGGATGGTAGACATATCATGGTGGACTTAGTCCCTCCCACACCACTGAGAGAAGAGACAGTGATTAGGCAAACGGAAAGTGCATCACCAATTCGACCCAGATTCACGACGCAGACTGACACAGTTTACACAACACGTGCAGGTCGAGTGTGTAGACCCAATCCAAAGTATGTGCAGTAAGAAAAGAAAAACGTGCGTGTGTTTATTTTGAGAGATAGTATTTTTCTACCTGTTCTGTGATGTGTTTAGATATTTCATACAGATAGTGAATTGTTTGTACTCACCCTACACAGTTAAGAGATTTAATCTCAGTTACATATAGAAATTCATTTCACTTATCTGCTTTTGTTTTTTATGAAGGACTCTTAACTAAAAGGGAAGGATGTAGATCATTTGGTAAAATGACTGTTTTGTTGTTGTAACTTTCGAACACACCACCAGGGTGTGCACATCAGGGAATCAGTTATTACCACTCTCTCATGCAGTGCGTATGTAAAATTGCTGTCCTCCTGAAGTCTTTATTAAAGCCAAGTTATTCCTGCAACTCGGCATGGTTCTTCCTACTGGTAACCACAAACAACAACACATATGAACACTAAAAGCAGACTTACTAAACATAGAGCAACCGTTATTGATGTGATTAACCAAAACCAGCAATGATTAAAATGTTATTAGGTGGAATTTTGATGACTGATATGAGTCATCATTTCCCTATATGTTCTGTTTATGAGAACCAATGCAGTAATGTAGTACAAGATTTAACTGAGATAGTTATACAAAATGAATCAATAGAAGCCCTGAATGCTATGAGTGAAGACCTAAAGAAACAGAAATGGGATGAATTGTACAAAGATGATGTGAAAAATTCCTATGACTTATTTACAAATAAAGTGTTTAGTCTGTATGATAAAAACTGGAGACAATGGCAAGAAAAAGACTAAAAACAAACCTTGGATGACAAATATGATTAAAAACGCTTATAAAAAATACAAAAAATAAGTTATTTTTATAAAATCTCAGGGCATGCAATCGATCGCAACGGGACTGTTTGGTTTATCTTAAAAGACGTTACACCTTTCATCCAAGTAGGCTTCATCAGTTCGTGCTCATAGATTTAGATTGATCAGATCGAGTCCAGTGGCGGTGCCAAAACCCCAAATATTTATACTCCAACACCAGGAGGGTGTGCCTGGGTGCCAGGGTGTGCCCTGAGAAAACAATGATCTGGATGAATGAGAACATCCATAGACGTTGTTTGTATAGAATGTTTTTAAAATTAAGGACACAAGATTCAGAAGAGAAATATAAAAACAAATTGATGTGGATTATAAGAAGACATATTATTATACTTTTTGTCACATTCTGTCACATCCATGAGGAATGTGACAGAAGAGGAAATAATCAACATTGTGAATACTTATTATATTTTTATTTTTATTTATTTATTTTTTTAAATTATTATAATTATGTTACAATCAGTTGAGGTCTTGGTTTTACACTTAAAACCAAGACCTCAACTGATTGTAACATAATTATTATATGGAAAATATAAAAACAAAATTATTATAGAGATTTCAGAACCTTAAACAGAGATCAGCAACTAATCATTTTAAACATAAACATTACCAAACAAAATGAAAATAGCAAAAGTTGTACCAATTTATAAGATTGGAGACCAACACCCGTTTACAAACTCTAGACTTGGTTCCTTAGTTCCACTATTTATTTTAATTATTGAAACAATGTTTAACAACAGATTGGACAAATTCATAGATACAAGTGGACGCCAATACGGATACAAACATAACATCTCAACATCAATGGCATTAATTGAAATAACAAAATAGATTACCAATGCAATAGGTTGTAAACAGTCTGCGGCTGCAGTGTTTACGGATCTAACGAAAGCATTTGACACAATTAGTCATAATATATTATTTAACAAGATAACAATATAAGAAGCTACCAACTCACAGGACGCAATACATGAAGCTAGGTGAACACACGTCTACAGCGGTACCTAAATCAAGAAGCATATCCAATACTGGGATCCAAAATGGCTAACGCTCTATATGAATGACATTTATAAAGTTACAAAGGACTTAAAGTTAGTATTATTTGCATACGACACAACAGTGTTTTGGTCGAGAGAGAACACATAAATTAATACAAATAATCACAGAAGAAATGATCAAATGAAAGAGATGTATGGAAGCATTATTGTAGCAAAATTATTTGCAAACGTGTATCTCAATCTGTGCGCGTGTAATCCAATTCACGTGTGCGCGTACTAATTTATATCAATCCGTGTGCGTATTCAAATCCACGTACGTGTTTTAGATCCACGTACTGTCATGTCTGTGTTAATCATGTTTTTGTTTTGCTTGGTTTTTGGACTCTTTTTTTAGTTCCTGGTTTGAGCGCTTTTTGTTTATACCCTTTTGAGCCTTTTGAGTTTAAATATTAAACATGTCCTCACCTGCACGTCGTGTCCAGTCAAGTTGCTTTGCACCTCGGAAAAACAATCCACGCCAAGGACCAAGTCGTGACAGATGTCGCCAGCAATCTGTTTTTCCGCAAGCAACTTGGCGGATGGAGGAAGGAAGGTGGGAAGCGCTAGGTGCCATGGGGGACCGAGATTTGATGTGGGGGCCAAATGGCAAGCTAATTCCGATTAGCTCCATTTGGTCCAAGGATGGCGCTGCGTCACCGCAGTCCCGGAAGCGCCGCTCCAGACCAAGGACGTCAGGGAAGGTGAGCGGACAGAACGCGGCGCTCCTGCAAGCTCCTCCCCCTCCGGGCGGAAATGGGCCGCAGCCTGCCCGGCTTACCCAGGATGACATCACAGACCAGGATTTTTTTTACCTGAACTCTTTTTCTTTTGATCGCCCGCCCCCAGCAAAAGACTCTAAGTCCAAGATAGAGCACTATCAAAACATGTTTTTAGAAATAAGAGCATGTCAATCACAGTCACCCAGTTTTCATGCCCCGCCCCCCAGGAATCAAGTCACGCCCATGTCACAACAATTTTTTTTCTCACTCACAAAGTCCCAGGTAGAAAAAGAGAGACTTTTTGGACAGTTTGGAGGGGAGGATTCTGCCCCCCTCCCGACCTCCCTCCACCCACCCCAAAAGACGGTTCCAGACCGCGGGGAGCGTGTCTGGGATCCGCTCCTTGAGGGTGGGGCTAGGGCTGGGAATTGTTCAGGTGGGGTGGGTCAGCTTCGTCACGCCAAGCCACAGCCACCAGCACGGCCGCCACCACCAGTCTTTCGTCACGCCAAGCCACAGCCACCAGCACGGCCGCCACCACCAGTCTTTCGACCTGCCAAGCCACAGCCTCCAGCTAGGCCACCTCCACCTGCTCCACGCCCTGCTCCAAGGCTATCAACATGCCTAGCAGCTCCACCATGCCCAGCTCCATGCCAAGCGCCACCAGTCGCAGCTCCACGATGCCAAGTGCCGCCAGTCGCAGCTTCACGACGCCAAGTGCCGCCAGTCGCAGCTCCACGACGCCAAGTGCCGCCAGTCGCAGCTCCACGACGCCAAGTGCCGCCAGTCGCAGCTCCACGCCAAGACCCCTCAAGCCAAGACCAAGACCCCTCAAGCCAAGACCAAGACACCCCACGCCAAGACCAAGACCAAGTCCAAGACACACCATGCCAAGACCAAGTCCAAGACACACCATGCCAAGACCAAGTCCAAGACACACCATACCAAGTCCAAGACACACCATGCCAAGACCAAGTCCAAGACCAACCATGCCAAGACCAAGTCCCAGACCAACCATGCCAAGACCAAGTCCAAGACCAAGACCAACCATGCCAAGACCAAGACCAACCATGGCCACGACAAGCTTCGCCACGCCAAGACGCGCCACGCCAAGACGCGCCACGCCAAGCTTCGCCGCCTGACCCGCCACGCCAAGCTTCACCGCCTGACACGCCACGCCAAGCTTCGCTGCCTGCCACGATGACGACGCATCCACCTCCTAGTCAGCCACGGATGTGGCCATTCCATGTGCGTCCGCCACGCCAGGTTCGCCGACCTCCTCGTAGGCCACGAATGTGGCCATTCCCAGGTCGCCCACCTCGTCTGGTACAGCGGCGCTCTACGCATCGCCGCCACCTAACTCTGCCCCGGTGGATACGGGGACACGGGGTCTGGCTACCCACCGCCATGTCCCCCTTCCGCCCTCCCATGACTCTTGATCTTGTTTTTGTTGGTTGTTTTTGGACATCTGGGATCTGTCCGTAAGGGGGCTCTGTCATGTCTGTGTTAATTATGTTTTTGTTTTGCTTGGTTTTTGGACTCTTTTTTTAGTTCCTGGTTTGAGCGCTTTTTGTTTATACCCTTTTGAGCCTTTTGAGTTTAAATATTAAACATGTCCTCACCTGCACGTCATGTCCAGTCAAGTTACTTTGCACCTCGGAAAAACAATCCACGCCAAGGACCAAGTCGTGACACGTACGAGTGTTTTAGATCCACGTACGTGTGTTTTAGATCCACGTACTTGTGTTTTAAGTTGTCTGTGTGTCCCTAATCAGAAAGAAGCCCTCAATAGGCTGATTACTTACACGTGACTTTTGCGACACTTCTGCTGTCTAAGACTTGAGCGCGCGCAGTCAGATTCGTAAGCGTGTAATACAACCTGTGCGCGCGCATTCAGAATTGCATGTGTGTTATACAGTCTGCGCTTGCGTATCTATGATCTGTGAGAAGCAGGAACTCTTTTGCAACACTTCAGCTGTGTAAGAGTTGTGTGTCTGTACTGTAGTGGATGTCCCTTATGGGCATCCGTAGTTGTGTATGTATGTTTGGAGCATGCGCAGTTGACTCAGTAAAGTCTACACCACTGAAGTGGACAGCCGTGTGTGTGTGTGTGTGTGTCACTGATTTCTACATGGTGTCAGAAACGTCAAAACAACCGCGCCAAGTTATTAAATGTGTCAGAGAGGACACATAAAGACATATACCGACGGTGAAAGGTAGTGGTTTTTGTATTATTAGTACGAGTGAAGTTAGTTCCCAAGTTAGTTATCACAATGAGTGAAGGCAATGCACCGGCGCTTCCCTCCCATGGAGACAACTTTCAAGTTAGCCCGCCAGAAAAGTTCGACTGCGGAGACGGGAAGAAATGGCCGAGATGGAGCAAAAGTATTGAGAGGTATCGAGTGGCGTCAGGACTGGACAAGAAAGAGGATGCTTTCCAGGTCAACACGCTGATGTACTTCATGGAGAGGATGCAGAGGACGGGGCGGCATGGCGTAGTGGGTAGAGCGCCCGTGTAGGTAGAGCGCCCGTAGTGGGTAGAGCGCCCGTGTCAGAAACCTGAGAGCTGCAGGTTCGCTCCCCGCCTCTTACCATGCCGTTGTGTCCTTGGGCAGGACACTTCACCCTTGCCCCCGGTGCCGCTCACACCGGTGAATGATTGTTGAATGAATGATAGGTGGTGGTCGGAGGGGCCGTAGGCGCAAATTGGCAGCCACGCTTCCGTCAGTCTATCCCAGGGCAGCTGTGGCTACGAAAGTAGCTTACCACCACCAGGTGTGAATGAATGATGGGTTTTTAACATGTAAAGCGACTTTGGGTACTTAGAAAAGCGCTATATAAATCTCAGGTATTATTATTATTATTATTATTATTTTGGATGCTTCTCAATTGACATCGGATCAGAAACAGAACTATGCTGCGGTGATAAAACGTTTTGGTGATTATTTTGTTGGGAGTCACAATGGCATATTCGAGCGCGCGCAGTTTAATGTACGGAAACAGGAGCCTGGTGAGTCGGCAGATAGCTTTATAACAGCAATACATAAACTGGCTGAACACTGTAACTTTGGAGAGCTTCGGGAGGAGTTAATACGTGACCGCATAGTAGTAGGAATAAGGAATATCGCTCTGTCAGAAAATTTACAAATTGATGCTGATTTAACCTTACAAAAAGCCATAAGCCAGGTTAAACAGTCAGAGGCGGTTAAACAGCAACAGGCTGTGATGCGGGGTGAGTCTCCACAGGCAGAAGAGAAGAGAGAGGTTGATGCTATCTCACGTCCATTCAGAAGACAGGAAATGCAAACAGCACGGCCAGGTGAGATCGAGACAAACAGAGACTGTAAGTAGTTCAGAGAGATGTCAGAAATGTGGAAGGGGCCCCCATAACTGGAGGGAGTGCCCAGATAACAATGCGGAATGCAGGAAGTGCCGCAAACGAGGACATTTTGCCACTGTGTGTTGTTCCATGCAGCCTGTGCATGAAGTACAGGATGAACTGCAACAGGATACCCTCTTTATGGGAGAAGTAAGAGGGCAAAACTCAGGCTGGCACACAGACATTGGACTTACTGGAGAGGTGATCTCCTTCAAAATTAACACTGGTGCAGCGGTCACCGCGATCCCCACCAATCTGTATAGATACAGCAGAGATGACCCCTTGATGCAAACAACCAAGGGACTGTATGGCCCCAATAACACTGGACTACAAGTCGCTGGGCAGGTAACATGTCAGCTTAAGAGTAAAAATGGAACAGTCACCCAGCCGGTGTTCGTGGTGGACTCACTGGTCAGATCCCTACTGGGCCTGCCAGCCGTAGAGGCCCTGCGGCTGGTGGAGCGAGTAGATGAATTAGAGGATCCAGAAGAAACATTCAAAAACAGGTTTCCCACGGTGTTTGCTGGTCTGGGTAGGCTCGACGGGGACTACAGAATTCGATTGAAGGAGTATGCAAGGCCCTATGCACTCACTACACCACGCAGGGTGCCGATTCCTCTGACAGAGAAAGTAAAGGAGGAGTTAGAGAGGATGGAAAAGATGGAGGTAATTTTTGAGGGTGGAAAGGCCAACAGTGTGGTGTGCAGGCATGGTGCCCGTAGTTAAACCTAATGGGAAAATCAGAATCTGCATGGATCTGACCAGACTTAATGAGGCAGTATGTAGGGAGAGGCACATATTGCCATCAGAGCAAAGGTATTCACCAAGCTGGATGCCCGGTCTGGTTTTTGGCAGATTCCCTTGGCAGAAGAAAGCAGAGAACTTACATTTGTAACCCCATGTGGCCGCTTTTGTTTCAATGTCCTACCATTTGGAATCAGCTCAGGGCCAGAACACTTTCAACGCCGCATGTCGCAGCTCTTAGAAGGACTGACAGGGGTTGTTTGTCATGCTGACGACATATTGGTGTGTGGGGTGGACCAGGAACAGCAGGATGAGAGGCTGACAGCGGTGCTATCCAGACTTCAGGATACTGGACTCACCCTAAATGAAAAATGTGCATTCGCACAGCCAGAGTTAGTGTTTGTGGGACACAAAATCAGTGGCGAGGGCATAGCACCGGACTCTGAGAAAGTCAGAGCAATTACAGATATGCCTACTCCACAAAATGTAGCAACATACGAGGGTAAATTTTTGCCCTTTTTCACAGACACAACCAAACCATTAAGGGACTTGTTAGCAAAGGAGAGTGAGTGGGTATGGGGAGAAGTGCAACAGTCACTTGAAAAAGTGAAAAGGGAGCTGGCCTCAGACAAGGGTGCTGCCACAGTACGGCCAGGTGCCAAAACGAGAGTGTCCGCAGACGCTTCTTTTGGGCTCGGGGCGGTTCTCACTCAGATACAAGAGACCAAAGAGTGGCGACCAATAGCATACATATCACGCAGTCTCTCTGATGCTGAAGAGAGATATGCACAGGTAGAGGAGGAGGCGCTTGCAGTTACATGGGCATGCTAAAGGCTCAGCTCATACATAGTAGGCCTGCAGTTCACCCTAGAAACAGACCACAAGCCACACTAACTCTGTTAGGAACAAAGGCACTGGATGACTTACCCCCACAAATCCAGTGCTTTTGCCTCAGGCTCCTCAGGTACTCATATCAAATAGTACATGTCCCAGGGAAGGCATTGATAACGGCAGATGCGTTATCACGCGCACCCATCGTGCGTACACTCACAGAAGATGAAAGGGAGCTAGAAGGAGAGGTAAAGATGTTTGTGGAATCAGTGCAACAGTGCCTACCAGCATCTAAGACAAAACTACAACAGATTAGAGAGGCACAAGAGCAGGACTCCATATGCAGACAGCATAGAGCTATGCAAAAGGGGGTGGCCCAGACAGGAAGAGCTGCCAGAGCAGCTAAAGCCCTACTGGACGTACCAGGGCGAACTATACTGTGCAGGAGGACTTTTAATGAAAGGTGAGAGGATTGTGATTCCTGAGACTATGCAAGCAGAAATGCTGGCCCGTCTGCATGAAGGTCATATGGGTATATCTAAATGCAAAGCAAGAGCAGAGCAGTCAGTGTGGTGGGTGGGCATAACGAGTCAAATCACTAAAATGTTGGCACAGTGTGTGACATACATTAAGAGCCAATCACAGCATCCTGAGCCCAAGATCCCATCAGCACTACCCCAGCGCCCCTGGCAAAAGGTGGGGGTGGATATGTTTTACCTGAAAGGCAGCTCCTACCTGTTAATAGAGGTAAATATTGTTATTCATTATCTATATTGTGTTGCGTCCCAGCAGATCTTCCTCCATGGGAATTTAAGTTGCTGGTCACTCCCAAGTTCTTTTCATGACACATAAGCTGAGTAGAAGGACCACCAGAAACAGAATAGGTTTTTTTGTAATTTATTTCCAAAGCTTTGGAAATAGAATGAGACCAATCCAGTACAACGCACACAATAGCGCGGCTAAGCTGATCTGAAAAACATCACGGAGAACACACTCTTCTTCAATATCTTCCCCCGCCCTCATCTCTCTCACCCCAAACACATGCCCATTGTCTCTCTTATCTCGAGTCGGCCTGAGAAGGTAAGCAAGGAGGATTCCTCCTCTCTGCCTCCTAGCTCCAGGTGGCCCCACAATGTAAGCACACTTTCATGAGATGATGAGAAAAGCAAAAGAGTACAATATGGAACATTAGCTATTTGTAATATGACTATGAAAGTAAAGAAGTAACACACAAATATGGATATATGTAATTATCTGCCTCCGTCAATTGTTATTACAGTTTTTTCCAATTGCTTAAACACTAAATTTAAAATTTTCACACAGTCAACAAAGTCTTCACACAGTAAGCAAAACCACTGTGCAGATTTGCCAAATATTAGGCACAGACTCGGCTTCAGAGTTTTCGCAAAATATTACACACAATGCTTTACACACACCTTCCCATCTTGCACATGCGATGTGGATGAGATACTATGGCCTGATCCAGCTAGACGGGCAGGTGATGATTACAGTTTTTTCCCCAATTGCTTACACACTAAATTTTACATTTTCACACAATTAACAAAAGTCTACACACAGTAAACAAAACCACTGTGCAGATTTGCCTAATATTAGTGATAGACTGTGCTTCACATTTTTTGCGAAATATTACACACAATGCTTTACACACACCTTCCTATGAGGGGCCGTTAGGGACATTATTCAGAATTACCTCTTACATACACTAATGAAATGCTCTCACATAAACAACTGAAATGTTTTTCTCTCACACACACTACTGAAACACTCTTGTACACACTACTGAAATGCTCTCACATAAACAACTGAAATATTTTTCTCACACACACACTACTGAAACACTCTTATACACACTACTAAAATGCTCTCACATAAACAACTGAAATCTTTTTCTCACACACACACACTACTGAAACACTCTTATACACACTACTGAAACACTCTTATACACACTCCTAAAATGGTCTCACATAAACAACTGAAATGCTCTCACATGAACAACTGAAATCTTTTTCTCACACACACAGTAGTGTGTGTGAGAAAAAGATACTGAAATGTTTTTCTCACACACACACTACTGAAACACTCTTATACACACTACTGAAACACTCTTAAATACACTACTGAAATGCTCTCACATAAACAACTAAAATGTTTTTCTCTCACACACCCTACTGAAACACTCTCATAAACACTACTGAAATGTTTTTCTCTCATGTACACACACACACACCTGGAATTATTTTTTACTTGTATGTATAAACGGATTTCACCTGTGTGTGTGTAGCTTTTTCCACGTGCGTGTGAGAGACAACAATTTCAGTAGTATGTGTGCAAGGATTTCAGTTATGTGTATGAGAGCATTTCACCAGTGTGAATGAGAGAGGTTGCATTCCGGTTCTGGGCAAACAATAATGCCCGCCCCTTTTCAGACAAGTTTTTTTAAAATTTTTTAAAGCCAAGTTATTTGTGAACAAAATGTCTGCCTAACTGCCGACAAGTAGCTTAACCGAAGCAGGAGCTCTACTTCATAATTTGACGGCTTCAGCGGAGAATATAAGAACACTTTCAATGCAACAAGGGTCGGTCTGCAGCCGTGGTGCACCTGCATGCCGCGACACCTGAGCGGCCACACAGCGGTGTCTTTCTCCTCCCGACAGCCAAGCAGCCTGGAGCACTCGTTCCGTTGCGAGTGTGCGCCGCAGCATTATCAAGCGCAACGTTTCAGCTCATGGACATCGGGGCAAGAGGAGGAAAAGGTAATTAGACATTATTTATTTCTAAATTATTGTTTAATCCCACGAAATGTAAGGCAACATGGCATTGTAGTGAGCTAAGCATACTTGCTAACCCTTCCCGAATTTCAGTGCCTCTCCCGAAAATCTCCCGGGACAACCATTATCCCGAATTTCTCCCGATTTCCAGCCGGACTTAAGGCACGCCCCCTCCAGGTCTGTGCGGACCTGAGTGAGGACAGCCTGTCGTCACGTCCGCTTGGCCAATCAAAAAGTAACCACAGAAAACTAGTGTTCTGTGGTTACTTTTTGGTTGGCCAACAGTTTACGTTGTATTGCGCACCCTGACGGCAAGTGTGGGAGTCGGTTCTGAAGTTTGAAGTAAAGAGATGTAACTTCGTCACCTCGCCTAGTTATTGACTCCAACCCAGAATATTACACTGCCCATACCTACGCTCCTTCAAAGGCTGCGCTACTGGCTGCAAAGCATTGCACTTTCAAATACAACAATGAGTAGAGAGGAGTGTTATGTGTGTATATGTGTAAATAAATGAACACTGAAATTCAAGTATTTATTTTATCTATATGTATATATATATATATATATATATATATAATAAAATACATATATATATATATATATATATATATATATATATATATATATATATATATATATATATATATATATATATATATATATATATATATATATATATATATATATACCGTATTTTTCGGAGTACAAGTCGCTCCGCAGTATAAGTCGCACCCGCCGAAAATGCATAATAAAGAAGGAAAAAAATATATAAGTTGCACTGGAGTATAAGTCGCGTTTTTTGGGGAAATTTATTTGATAAAACCCAACACCAAGAATAGACATTTGAAAGGCAATACAAAATGAATAAAGAATAGTGAACAACAGGCTGAATAAGTGTACGTTATATGACGCATAAATAACCAACTGAGAACGTGCCTGGTATATTAACGTAACATATTATGGTAAGAGTCATTCAAATAACTATAACATATAGAACATGCTATACGTTTACCAAACAATCTGTCACTCCTAATCGCTTAATCCGATGAAATCTTATACGTCTAGTCTCTTACGTGAATGAGCTAAATAATTTTATTTGATATATTACGGTAATGTGTTAATAATTTCACACATAAGTCGCTCCTGAGTATAAGTCGCACCCCCGGCCAAATGTATGAAAAAAACTACGATTTATAGTCAGAAAAATACGGTATATATATATATATATATATATATATATATATATATATATATATATATATATATATATATATATATATATATATATATATATATACACTACCGTTCAAAAGTTTGGGGTCACATTGAAATGTCCTTATTTTTTAAGGAAAAGCACTGTACTTTTCAATGAAGATAACTTTAAACTAGTCTTAACTTTAAAGAAATACACTCTATACATTGCTAATGTGGTAAATGACTATTCTAGCTGCAAATGTCTGGTTTTTGGTGCAATATCTACATAGGTGTATAGTGGCCCATTTCCAGAAACTATCACTCCAGTGTTCTAATGGTACTATGTGTTTGCTCATTGGCTCAGAAGACTAATTGATGAATAGAAAACCCTTGTGCAATCATGTTCACACATCTGAAAACAGTTCAGCTCGTTACAGAAGCTACAAAACTGACCTTCCTTTGAGCAGATTGAGTTCCTGGAGCATCACATTTGTGGGGTCAATTAAACGCTCTAAATGGCCAGAAAAAAAGAACTTTCATCTGAAACTCGACAGTCTATTCTTGTTATTAGAAATGAAGGCTATTCCACAAAATTGTTTGGGTGACCCCAAATTTTTGAACGGTAGTGTATATATATATATATATATATATATATATATATATATATATATATATATATATATATATATATATATATATATATATATATATATATATATATATATATATATATATATATATATATATATATATATATATATATATATATATATATCGCTAGAATTCACTGAAAGTCAAGTATTTATTTTATTTGTATTTGTATATATATATATATATATATACATGTATATATATAAGAAATACTTAAATTTCAGTGAATTCTAGCTATAAATATACTCCTTCCCCCTTAACCCCGCCCCCCGGCACCGCCCACCCCTGTGTATAAGAGTGTTTCAGTAGTGTGTGTGTGAGAAAAAGGTTTCAGTTGTTTATGTGAGAGCATTTCAGTAGTGTGTATAAGAGTGTTTCAGTAGTGTGTATAAGAGTGTTTCAGTAGTGTGTAAGTGAGAAAAAGATTTCAGTTGTTTATGTGAGAGCATTACAGTTGTTTATGTGAGAGCATTTTAGTAGTGCGTATAAGAGTGTTGCAGTAGTGTGTATAAGAGTGTTTCAGTAGTGTGTGTGTGAGAAAAAGATTTCAGTTGTTTATGTGAGAGCATTTCAGTAGTGTGTATAAGAGTGTTTCAGTAGTGTGTATAAGAGTGTTTCAGTAGTGTGTGTGAGAGAAAAACATTTCAGTTGTTTATGTGAGAGCATTTCAGTAGTGTATGTAAGAGGTAATTCTGAATAATGTCTCTAACGGCCCCTCATACCTTCCCATCTTGCACACAGATAACGATTGTGATACACGCATCTTCACATCTTGCACACAGATAACGATTGTGATAGACACAATTTCACACTTTACACACACACTAGGATCTTGACACACACATCTTTACACCTTACACAAAGATAAGGATTGTGAAGTTACTTCCTGGTCAATCCAAAGGGCTGGTTTGCCAACGACCACACAACTGAACACATTGGATAATCACATCCATCAGGTGTAAAGACACACAGGTGATCAATTGAAAATACAGCTTTCAAGCGAGTGCTACAGCTATACCGTTTTTTCCATTTGTAATTTTTATCTCCAGATTTTTTTTCAAACCTTTTTATTTGTCTCGGATTTGAATTTGTCTGCATGTCATTGTTGACTACTGTGACATGTTACTTTAACTATTTTTGTTGTTTTTGTTTTTTGTTATTGTCTCTCTCTGTCTTATTCCCCTCTTGTCCCCACAATACCCTCTCTGTCTTATTGTTTTATTCTTCATATCCCCTCCTGCTCCAGTCCAGCTGCACCAAACACTAAATATATATCCAAACATTTAATAAAGTCAAATACAAATAATTTACCAAAATAAATATCCCATACTTCTCTTTTGTAAAGTAAATCTGTATAGACTAACACAGACAAAATATTTTTGGCAGCGCCGTGATCGCAGAGAGCTAAATAGCTCATCCTGCTATACTGACATATTAAGACAGCAAGCTGCTGCATCAACTCTGAGCTGGTGAAAGTTAATTGTAGATTATAAATCCTGCCTCTCACCTGTAGAGTAGAAGGATTTGGCCATAAACCGAGAAGTTGGTCACTTTGACATTCAACCTACACCCAGAGATGATGAGAAAGACAAAAAAAAAAGTGCTTGTTTGCGGCACCTTTTTTTAACCCTTCATGAGGATTATGAGTCATCCTTTATCTAATCGAGAATATATCAACATCCCATTAGTTTGCATCCCAGTGAGAGCAGAGAGTAAGTGATTGTTTTATTATATTCATAGTTTGTATTTATTGTTTGCAATACTGCTACATGATGCTTAGTGTTTCACTAAAGCTGGATCCGTTTAGCAAACAACATCTAAAACTTGAAGCTCTTCCTTCGTATATTAAGGCTCAAAATATAAGGTTCTACAAAAGTTATCCCAGAATAGTATTTGTGGGCTCTCATGAAGTCTGCCAGGATTAGCAGTTTTGTTGTTGTTGATGGGAAAAACGCCACCATATGCCTAAAATGAGCAAAATACATACATATTACATATTATTATGTATATGCCTGTTACTACATTACATATATACTTACAATTAGTATAGAAAACGATAATGGAGGCTTTTGGATGTTTTTTAGAGTGTTTTATTGGCGGAATAGAGTGACTTCCCTTGGCTCCAATGTTAGCTGACATTTGCACGCGTTTATTTACGATTGAGATTGCATAAAAAAGAAAAACATATGTGTTCTTGTCTTACATAAGGATTGTGAATCATAGAAAAATTCCAAAAAAGTTTTTTAACCCATATCCAGTATTCAGGAACCATAACCCTCCCAATCTACAATATACTGCACGCCTTTGCCACGCTTGCCCCCCCATTATGGAACAATCTGCGTCTGCACATTAGGGCTGCACAAACACTAGAGGATTTAAAAACCTTGCTAAAAACTCACCTATTTTGCAAATTGTACCTTGGTTTATCTGGTTTTACCTCAACAGTTTTAACAAAAGTTTGCTGTTATTGTATTATTGTATATTTTATTATTCACTCTTTTATTGCTTTTATTGTCCTATGTGCCTTGTGAAGCACTTTGGTAAACGTAAGTTGTTTTAATGTGCTGTATTAATAAAGTTTGCTTTGGCCTGACTTATTTTTGACAAATATCTTTTGTGAACCTTTGAGATTTAAAAAAAATGTCCTCACTATTGCTTTTTTGTTGTTATTTTGCAACAGTGACCTTTTCTCAACCAATTGTGTGTAGTAAAAGAATAAGGTAAAAGTGTGTTTTTAATCTATATACAATTACATTGTCCTAGATTGTTTAGCTATCCAAACATTTGTATTTGCGTCACAGAGCAGCAGGTGGTTGTGTTTCATCAGAGCAAAGGAGTTGAACTGGACAGTAATATCATTGAGGCTTGCCACCCACTAAAAAGGAACATGGTTCCACACCTGCAATCATCATAAGGTTTGTCAACTGAAAACACATAACTGCACTGTTTTAATAAGGAAGGAGATTACAGTAAGAGGAACAGATGTGTATATAAATGAACATTTAACAAAAAAAAACGCTGAAATTGCAATATATTTATTGAATTAAATGGAACACCATAGGATGCTGAAGTAATGGTCATCAAGAATATTGACACACTGGACAACTATCAATAATTATAAACACGATGGACAAAACCATGACACACTTTCCGTAGGCAACACTCAAACAAATATAGAATTGAAAAGATTTTGCTGCATAAACCATACATGTCCGGAATTATAGAATGACATAGAGCCAGGTAATTTTTTTTCATCCACATCAGTAATAACTGTTTATATTACACAAACGAGCAATACAATAACAGCATCGAATCCAACAACAAACTGTTAATTATTCATTTCAACTGCAGACGCTTGTATGGAAATCACAACAATAAGTAGCAGTTTTTGGGACAAATCAATAAACCCTTCAAAGTGATCGCTGTGTCAGAGACATGGATGGACACTACAAAAGGAATAGATTTTGAACTCGAAGGATATGAACTAAACTAAACTAAACTTTCAACATTATCTCTTGAACCCTAATAAGCAAAAGACCATTGATGACTGTAGCAGTTCTTCCCTTGCGGGTTCTTCTCGGACCATTCGTACAAATGTCAGGCCGCTGTCAGGGTGTACAAGTTTTTATTTGGGTGCTCTTTCGTGCAAGACTTGTCCGTGTCACTCTCTTCTTCCTCCTCTCCCCCCTCATGGTCTCCGACACAGCTAAATAAAGAGACAGGTGATTAGATAACTCGTTCCAGCTGAGATATCTCCTCACCTGTCAGTTGCTTCACAGCCGGCTCCTGCACACGCCCTGCCCGCAGGGGACACGTGGACCACACCCCTTCCACATGCCTCCATGTGAAAATACGAGCAGTGCCCAGCCGATCCAGGAGCTTGTCGACCCGAGGCATTGGGTACGCGTCAAAACGTGATATTTCATTCACCTTGCGGTAATCCACAAAGAAGCGCACAGACCCATCCTTCTTCCCTACCAGAACGATGGGGCTGCACCACGCACTGTGGGATTCTTCTATTACCCCCAATTCCAGCATGGTTTTTATTTCTTCCCGAACTGCTTTGCGTTTTTGTTCGGGGAGCCTGTATGGCCGATACCGCACCATAACCCCCGGGCTGGTCTCAATATGATGTTGAACGAGGTTTGTGCGGCCGGGCCGAGAGGAGAACACATCAAAAAAGCGCCGCTGCAGCTCAGCAACATCCGCTTTCTGCGCTAACGTGAGCTGGTCGTCACAGGGGAGGGGAGAGGTAGCGGAGAGGGAGGAGCGGAGCACGGGATCTCTGTCCCCAACTCCTCCTCCTCCCTCACTACCGTCACCATGTGCCTCCTTCCATGCTTTCAGTAGGTTTAAATGGTAGATTTGCGTGTCTCCACCCCGGTCCGAGCGCCGAACCTCGTAGTCCACGTCACCCACTTGCTGTGTGACCTCAAAAGGACCTTGCCACTTCGCAAATTATTTCGAGCTGGAGGTTGGGAGTAATACAAGTACTTTTTCTCCTGGTGAAAATTTCCTAAGCTGGGTCCCCTTGTTATACGCGCGCTGCTGCCGTTGCTGGGCGCGGATCAAATTCTCGCGTGACAAGTGCCCCACTGTGTGGAGTTTTGTTCGCATGTCCATAACATACTGAATTTTGTCTTTACTGGAACTTGAACCCTCCTCCCAGATTTCCTTAATTAGGTGCAGCACTCCGCGTGGGGAACCTCCCGCATCGCAAACATTAGGGGATCCAGCCATTTATCCCAATTTGGTTTGTCCTCGTGCGTGAACTTACGGATCATGGTTTTCAGCGTTTTATTTAACCGTTCCACCAGCCCATCTGTTTGTGGGTGGTACATACTGGTGCGGATCGCTTTAATTCCCAGTAACCCGTATAGTTCCTTTAACGTGCGTGACATAAAGGACGTGCCTTGGTCCGTCAGAATCTTTTTTGGGATTCCGACTCGGGAGATGACCTGAAACAGAGATTGCGCAACACTCTTGGCAGAGATGGGGCGCAGGGGCACTGCTTCGGGATAGCGCGTTGTGTAATCCACCAGGACTAACACAAAGCGATATCCCCGTGTACTGGGGGGAAATGGTCCGATGAGGTCCATCCCAACTCTCTCGAATGGGACCTCCATGAGCGGTAATGGGCGCAAGGGCGCGTTCGGATGGCCGCCGGATTCACCAGCTGGCAGTCCGGGCAGGCAGCACACCACCGGCGCACGTCTGCCCGGCCGATAGAATCGGACCATGACCCGATTGAGTGTTTTATCGTACCCCATGTGGCCAGACATGGGATTACAATGCGCCGCCTGGAAAACCATTTCCCGGCGGTGTTTTGGCACCAACAACTGGGTGGATTCCTCTCCAGTCTGAGTGTCACGGCTCACTCTGTATAACTCTAATAATTGAAAAGTGGGGGAATGCCCGCGCTTTCCCCGGGCGCACTAGCTGACCGTCGATGTAATCCACCTGGTCCCAGGCCGAGCGCAAAGTTTCATCACGGGACTGCTCGAGGGGAAAATCCTCAGTGGGGTGCCAATGGAGGGCAGGGGTGGCTTCCCGTGAAGCCCCCGCCGGTTCCCGCTTGGCGGGAACCGCCACTGAGAACGGCGCGGATACTCCCCTGTCCTACGGTCCGTGAACGCATCCCCCCACATTGTGTCACTGATGGTTAAACCCCGGCGAATTTGTCCCTAAAATTACGGGGTGTGTAAGGTGCACGCTTACGGCAACCTTGACACTATGCTTTTGGCCCTTGTACCAAATTTCTACTGGCACAACTAGGTACGAGTGTACATCCCCATGAATACGTTTAATTTTCACCCGTGTCGCCTGCATCAACGCCTCGGGTCGAACCAGGTTTTGGTGGATCGTGGACTGCTTACAGCCCGAATCCACCATCGCCCGGTGTGTACTCTCTTGTGCCCTTACCGGGACGCAGTACGTCTCTCCCGGATCGGGGGAGGGTGCTGGAAGACCGGCAACCTGTACCACCTGTCCCACCTCCATTAGGGAGCACTCCCGCCTCACGTGGCCAGGTTGCCCGCACCTCCAGCACACCTGCCCTGGTGCCTGCAGTGCTGTCTGCGGGAGAGGTGCCCTCTCATCAGCGCCGGTACCCTGGACAGAAGGAGGAGCAGAGGAGAGTTTATATCCCCGTAACCCCCCCTTAAATGAAACTGGTGATGTAGGTGTCTGTGGTCATGTGGGCACGCCCTGTGCGGGAAACTGCTCGTGGGTTGGGACAGCCGCTTCCGCCGGTCGGGGTCGTGGCTCCATGTGCGCTGTTTTCTCCGGCAGCGTGGGTCGTCTGCGCGGGGCCTTAGTGGGTCTTTCCGCTGCTTTTGGGGTCGGCTCCTCTCTCCGGGCCTCCTGGTGGACCGCCAGGTGGTCCTCCGCCAGAGTCACGGCCGCCGTCATGTCTTGCAGGTGGTGATACCGCACCCACGCCGAAGTGCACGCCGGGATGGAGTCCAGGAATTGCTCTAAGAGGATCAACTCAAACATAGAGCTGTCTGCCTCCCGCAGTTTGAGCCAGGGGGTTGCCGCGTCTCGGAGCTGCTGCCCTAGAGCGAAGGGACAGTCCTCCGGTCCCAGCCGCAGTGCTCGGAACCGGCGTCGGTGGTCCTCCAAAGTTCTACCGACCCGGTCCAGTATGGCTCTTTTTAAATGGGGGAATTGGACCCGGGCAGCCGCTGGCAGGCTAAGCGGCCCGCTGCGCCTCCCCCGCCAGAAGCGGCAGCAACTTCAACCTCCACTCTTCCTGAGGCCAGCCGCACGCTGCTGCCGTGGCCTCAAAAATGTCCAAGTGCGCCTGGGGGTCCTCGGCCTCCATCATGCGCTGCATGGAGGTGGCTGCTCCAACACTTGCTGTCCCTCCCGCCCTACTCACCAGCGTCTGCAGGATCTGTGTTTGTTGCCTGGACGCCTCCAGCTGTTGCTGGCTCGCGGCTGACACTTCCGCGAGCACTCTTCCGAGTGCCTCTAATGGGGTAAGGGCCGACATTAGTTGGTCCGCTTGTTGGGTGCCAAATTATAGCAGTTCTTCCCTTGCGGGTTCTTCTCAGACCAATCGTACAAATGCCAGGCCGCTGTCAGGGTGTACACGTTTTTAATTTTGTGCTCTTTCGTGCAAGGCTTGTCCGTGTCACTCTCTTCTTCCTCCTCTCCCCCCTCATGGTCTTCGAAGCTGCTAAATAAAGAGACATGTGATTAAATAACTCGTTCCTGCTTGGATATCTCCTGACCTGTCAGTTGCTTCACAGACACGTGGACCACGCCCCTTCCACAATGACTTTATAGTTACAATGTATAGCTTGAGTCGCAAGGCACAAGCACAATCACAAGGCCAAGCAGAATCACAAGTCACTGTGCCACACAATTAATTGATAATATTTTTAGCAATGATTTTGATTATAATACTACAAGTGGACCGCTAATTGCTAACATCAGTGATCAATTACCAGTTTTCAGAAATCTATAATGGATATTTGGTATATTTAGTAGTATATTTGGTAACGGTAGAGGAGAAAGTCAAACACAAATACAAATAGACAGAGTAGAAACTAATAGAGTAAAATAAATCAAAATTTGGGACGTAATAACAGATAATAAAATGAACTGAACATTTCATATAAAAATGTGTGACATAAGGTGACAAGAAATATTTCTATAATGAATAAAGCTAAATATTTTCTCGACCAAGAATCACAAATCTTCACAGCTTGCTAGTGTTACTATATCGAAGTTATTGTGTAAAAATATGAGGAAATATCTACGAAAGGACATTACATTCACTAACTGTTACAAAAAAGATCAGGCAGACTATTATATAATGTTGGTTATTGAATCCAAAATATTGATATTAAATGATTTGGTGAATCTGTAAACAGCTAAAATTATGCACAAAGCAAAAAATAACATGCTATCCAAGCATACACAACAATTGTTCAAAAAAGAGGAGAAATATAACCTTGGAGAAAAATATAACTTAAAACATCACTCTACTAGTAACATAGATCACTGTTGGTGTCTCAATTGACTACCTGCACCCAGGGCCGGCCCGTGGCATAGGCCGTATAGGCAAATGCTAAGGGCGGCGTCCATCAGGGGGCACCACGCCAGTGCCACAAATGTTGGAGGAAAAAAATTTAAAAGTTGGTACTATTATTTCTAAATACATAAAATAATCCCACGTTAATTAAAATGCAAAGTAAAGCCTATTTAATAGGAATATTATTTGTTACAACATTACGCCCCCGCACGGTGCGCCCCCTCCCTTCCCGTATCATGACTCTTTTTGGACGTCACCACATAAAAAAATCCACACAAGATGTCAAAACGGCCAAAACTGTCAAGTGCCCAGGGAAGAAAAAATAGAAAAGAAGAGGAGGAGAAACGAGAAAAAGACAGCGGTAGCAGGTAGGTAACGTTAGCCTACATGAAATTATTTGTCTGTTACAGAATGTGATAGTAACCTTTAGCATTAAGCTAATGTTACATGATTCGGCAATTCCTAATCAATAAATAGCTAGTTCTGTTTTAACGTCGGGTTAATATTGTGGTGGGGGCTAAATTGTTATGGAAAATAATAATGTAACGTTAGGTAATTACAGTACTTCCTGGTGTACAGTAATTTGTAAGTCATTCTAGTTAATGCAATATTAAAAAGCACAAATAGAGAACTCTGTTGGATCCCCTTTTTTTGTAATATAGTTGTTAAAGTCATACTGGTTTGATATCTTGTTTTGTGCAGTGCCTTATTTATATTGTATTTTTAATTTATTTTATGCAACTTGTTGACACGTTTTATTTTGTGTTTATGTATGTAAAAAATATTGTATTTCATATATTCATTTTTAATTTTTTGTATTCATTTATTTATCCATAGTTTTTTTTATCTTGTTAACAATTCTGATTGTTAATTTGCTATCTTTAAGTAAAAAAAAAGGTCAAAGATAAAGCCATTCGGTTTCTTGTGAGTATATACACTTCACTGCCGATGTGAGAGGGCGCCACCTAGAATCTTGCCTAGGGCGCCAGATTGATTAGGGCCGGGCCTGCCTACACCAGAGCAGGCTCAGACACAGGCAACTAGAGAGCCTGTTAGACCGGGTGAGGTGTCAGTTAAAATAGAATCAACCAACGCCAGGATGGGAAATTCCTGCACACATAGTATTTCTCGTAGAATAATACCTACCTCAGAAAATGTTTTTTCTCCATATACTGTGCCAGAGGTCGGTATGCAATTTACTGAGGTGGCAAATTATGAGGTGACAAATCAACCGTAGCACTTAGTAAGCGATCTCCAGATTCCAACCGTATCAATTCCTAGATGGGCTCAAAGTTATTTTAAACACGCTGCGTAAGACAGATGTAATGTCATTAATATTACCACTGCAAATCCCATTAATATTAATGCCTCCAGACAGCCCACGATCTAGCTATGTAGGAGCTAGTGGTATACAACTTTTTTAATGGACAAGACTCACATTATCATGAATAAATTCAATAACTGTACCCACTTGGCATCCTCTGCAGCCAGTCACCCAGGAGGGGCGTCCCCACATCTGCGGGCCCTTCCAAGGTTTTTGCTTCTTCTCCATTTTGGGTTTTGAATTTTTCCTTTCCCGGATGTGGGTTTCAAATCAGGGGATGTCATTGTGGTTTATGCAGCCGTTCGAGGCACTTGCGTTTAAAGGCTATATTAATAAACTTTGATTGATGTGATTTATCATATTGAAACTTTATACATGTTCAAAATAAACTTCAACCAACCAACATATGTATCCTGTGTTCTCATAATTAACTAACTATAGGGCAAATTCACAAAATTATTAAATGATAGTGACATTTAATGCCAGTAGTAGGGCTTTAGAAATACATATCACTTGGTGTCAACGCTCACCTTTCCGGTCCATCACTCAAAGAGGTATGTGTGCAATACAAATAACGATTTCCTAATTCCTATTGTTACACGGCGGAGACAGTGTTACCAGACCTCGCAAGAGAAACAAGCAACCAGCTCTATGAAAACCAGCCCATAGTCGTTTATAATAAGCAGACTTGGCAACAAAGAAGAAGCCCAGAGGATAGACCACATTAGTCCGCTCCCCAAGATAAATAAAATATAATTGCAATTATTATTATTATATTACGTTATTAATACAATAGTTTATACAACAACTGTGGTTGTTTGTGTTAAATTCTACTGCATTTATTTTTAAACAGTATTTCTCATCTAAAAGTTAGTTTTATAAAAGGCATACGTTTCATGTTATAATTGCAGTGTTGTTTTGGGTGGAGGAGGGTACAAACAGATGAAATTGATTTCAATTAATTTAATTGGGCCGGGCTGATTTGACATATGAATGTTTCGAACTCAGTCATGGAATGAATCGTGCTCTTAAATTGAGGTTCCACTGTATAGAGAAATGGCTTCAAGGCTTCTGTTATAGACGTCAGCAAGCTAATGCAGGTCGCTAATGCAGGTCGCTAATGCAGGTCGCTAATTTATCACCTAAAAGCAAGCGGACCAAAATGTTGGTCCCCGGTGGTGCGCCGCCCTCCCAGTGCACCCTCTGAAGCTCCGCCCCTGGTTTGAAGTCATTACATGTCAAAACTACACAGAGTGAATTTAAGTGTATACTTTCTACAATATTCTAACAATCTGATTGCTTTTGGCTTTTTAAAAATTTGATGAAAACATCTACATTATGTGATTAGAAACCAGTTCTCACTGGCCTGTAATGTGCTCTCCGTGCACCATAGTTAATGGGAGATAACAATGTTATTCATAAGCAAATAACTAGCCGGGGGAAGGGGGCTTGTTTTCGCCAACAAGAATACAAATTAGTGCAGTGAAGTGAATTATATTTATATAGCGCTTTTTCTCTAGTGACTCAAAGCACTTTACATAGTGAAACCCAATATCTAAGTTACATTTAAACCAGTGTGGGTGGCACTGGGAGCAGGTGGGTAAAGTGTCTTGCCCAAGGACACAACGGCAGTGACTAGGATGGCGGAAGCGGGGATCGAACCTGCAACCCTCAAGTTGCTGGCACGGCCACTCTACCAACCGAGCTTTTATAACGTTATAATTAAAGTTATAAAAGCTGAAATAAGTCAGACACTTGATATAAGTGATATGATGAGATAGAGAACATGGGAAGACATCGTTAAATAGCTATATTTTGACACTAAAACTGTTTTGAATACACAATGGATGAATTAATAGAGATGAAAAAAAATCTCATTCATTAAAGTCATTCACAAACAACAACATTATTTATATTTTATTTAGTGATGTTAAAATGTTATGTTCATGAACATCATTGACATGTAAACCAGCAATTGAAAACACTCTACTATGTAGTTTGTATTACCAGTAAATATTCTAAGCAGTCCACCAAAATAGCGATATTTTTCTTTATCTTTGATGAGCATAACCACAATAACCAAAGCAGGTGTCATTTTAACACACTAAAGTGCTCATATTATGATTTTTTTTTTTTTTACATTTAAAACACTTCCTTGTGGTCCACATAACATGTAATGGTGGTTCCTTGGTCAAAATGTTACATAGATTACGTTTTACAAGATGCTTTCTGATCGTCTCTTAAGAATTCTGTTTGCACCGTACGTTTTTGTTGTCATCCAGCATTATGTTTTTATTTACTCTGTAGCCTGTTTAGTTTAGTTTTTGTTTTGCATAGCTACGCTTCAAAGCACTCGCCTTTCCTTTTTTTTGTGCCACATAATAAATACTTTTTTACCTGCACACTGCCTCCCTGGCTATCTGCATTTTTTAAATCGTTCAATGCGTTAACAGGTGACCAGAGGTGGGTAGTAACGCGCTACATTTAATCCGTTACATCTACTTGAGTAACCTTTGGGATAAATTGTACTTCTAAGAGTAGTTTTAATGCAACATACTTTTACTTTTACTTGAGTATATTTATAGAGAAGAAACGCTACTTTTACTCCGCTCCATTTATCTACATTCAGCTCGCTACTCGCTACTGATTTTTATCGATCTGTTAATGCACGCTTTGTTTGTTTTTGGTTTGTCAGACAGACCTTCAAAGTAGGATCCATCACATGCCTGCGTTTCACCAATCAGATGCAGTCACTGGTGACATTAGACTCCGTTTCACCAATCAAACAGAGCCAGGTGGTCAGATGACCGTCACACGTGGACCCCGACTTAAACAAGTTGAAAAACTTATTCGGGTGTTACCATTTAGTGGTCAATTATACGGAATATTTACTGTACTGTGCAATCTACTAATAAAAGTTTCAATCAATCAATCAAAAGTGTGAAGGAAAAAAGACACTTTTTTATTTCAACCGTACCTCCCGTCAAAAGCCTAAAGACTGACCGCACAGTTCCTGTCTTCACAATAAAAGTGCTGCTCCATCGCGCCTGCGCTAACAAAATAAGAGTCTCCGAAAGCCAGCGCAAACAAGCTAGCAAGCTATGGAGTTTGCCGCCAATGTTTTTCTTGTAAAGTGTAAAAAAACGAATATGGAAGCTGGACAAATAAGATGCCAAACACCAACCACTTTCATGTGGTATTAGACAGAAAGGAGGACTTTTTTTCTCCTCCATTTGAAAACGTGGACGTTATCATCACAACTGTCTGATTCCAATCAATGCAAGTCATCAGAATCAGGTAATACACCAACTTATATTCTTGTCTCCATGAAAGAAAGGAATCTATATGTTAAACATGCATGTTTATTCATTAAAACACCTTTAACATGTGAACAAAAACGGCAAAATAAATAAATATAAATTACATACTGTATATATAAATGTATATATATATATATATATATATATATATATATATATATATATATATATATATATATATACAGTATATATATATATATATATATATATATATATATATATATATATATATATATATATATATATATATATATATATATATATATATATATATATATATACCTCATAATAAATATACATACACACACATATATATATATATATATATATATATATATATATATATATATATATATATATATATATATATATATATATATACAGTATATATATATATATATGTGTGTGTATGTATATGTATTATGAGGTAGATCCCCTCGACTTGGTCATTTAAAAAGTAGCTCGCCTGCTGAAAAAGTGTGGGCTTACATGAACTCAACATCAAATTTGAAGAAGCACATCGCGGTAAGTAACGTTAGTAGATATTTTGGCTGTCACCGTAGGCTGATGTTAGCTTCCCTGCTATGAATCACTGTCAAATGTACACGCACTGCAGACTCACACACACACACACACACACACACACACACACACACACACACACACACACACACACACACACACACACACACACACACACACACACACACACACACACACACACACACACACACACACACACACACACACACACACACACACACACACACACGCATGCATAGAAACACCAATCAGAAATGCACAGTGTGTTTACCATGAATTGATTAACGTTGAAAAACTTATTGAGGTGTTACCATTTAGTGGTCAATTGTACGGAATATGTACTGTACTGTGTAGGGGTGTGGGAAAAAATCGATTCGAATTCGAAACGCGATTCTCACGTTGTGCAATTGAGAATCGATTCTCATTTTTAAAAAATCGATTAAAAAAAATATATATATATTAAATTTGATTTTTTTTAATTAATCAATCCAACAAAACAATACACAGCAATACCATAACAATGCAATCCAATTCCAAAACCAAACCTGACCCAGCAACACTCAGAACTGCAATAAACAGAGCAATTGAGAGGAGACACAAACACGACACAGAACAAACCAAAAGTAGTGAAACAAAAATGAATATTATCAACAGCAGTATCAATATTAGTTACAATTTCAACATAACAGTGATTAAAAATCCCTCATTGACATTATCATTGGACATTTATAAAAATTAAAAAAAAAGAACAATAGTGTCACAGTGGCTTACACTTGCATCGCATCTCATAAGCTTGACAACACACTGTGTCCAATATTTTCACAAAGATAAAACAATTTGTATTTTTGGTTCATTTAATAGTTAAAACAAATTTACATTATTGCAATCAGTTGATAAAACATTGTCCTTTACAATTATAAAAGCTTTTTACAAAAATCTACTACTCTGCTTGCATGTCAGCAGACTGGGGTAGATCCTGCTGAAATCCTATGTATTGAATGAATAGAGAATCGTTTTGAATCTTGGCAAAAATCTTAGCCACACGATTATCAAATGTAATAGGAAAATTAATTCATACTGACCAAACTGGTTTCATGGAAGGTCGACAATCTTCAGACAATACAAGGAAATTGTTTAATGTTATTTACTATGCTCCCACAGCAGTATATACTGTTGATGCGGAGAAGGCATTCGACCGCATAAACTGGTCATTTATGTTTACATTACGTAAATTTGGATTTGGAGATAATTTTATACAATGGATTAAGATGCTTTATACAAGGCCCATGGCATCAGTCAAAACCAATAATCATATTTCAGAACCTTTTTCGTTAAAAAGAGGAGTAAAACAGGGATGTCCTGCATCTGGATTATTGTTTAATTTGGTTATTGAACCCTTAGCTGCAAAAATAAGAAGTGAAAATAATATTCATGGTATACAAATTGGCTCTCAGTATAATAAGCTATCGATGTATTGTGACAACATAATTCAACATAATTGTCACATGTTGACATATTAATAATGTCATCACTGAATATGGCTGTTTATCAGGGTGTAAAGTCAATTGGGACAAATGTGACATATTACCACTTAATAAAAACTGCAAGAAATCACAAGTTCAGAACTCCAAAATTAAATGGAAAGAGGCAGAAATCATATATCTAGGACTACACATTACACCAAACCTTTATACAAGCAGAGATCTCAATCTTAAACATTTAAAAAATAAGATAGAATCCAAAATGGAACGCTGGTCACGTCTCCAAATATCACTTTGGGGTCGGGTGAACATAGTAAAAATGAGTATACTGCCAGCAGTTAATTATATACTGAAAATGATGCCTGTCCTAATTAATAAAAGTTGGTTTAAGAAAATACATACAATGATATCACATTTTATATGGTGTGGAAAGAAGGCCAGGTGTTCAGTTCATACTTAAGGTTGTCTTGTACCCAAGATAAAGGAGGACTACAATTACCAAACTTCTTACATTATTATATCTCCTTCGGTTGTGAACAAGCAAGCCACTTATTTCATTCTTCTGCAGATAAGGACTGCATCAACATAGAAAAAAATATGGGGGAGTTTATATTATATTAAAAAAATACCTAATGAATTGAGGCAGAGCTCAATAGAAGCCACCTTTAACATTCTAAAACTGTGTCAGAAAATACTAGGAATCAAGTCAATGGCATCTGTAAATCAACCGCTTTGGTACAATCCTAATATCATAATGAATAAAAATGTGGTTAAATGGACAACATGGAAAGACAGAGGTATTACTAAACCTCATCATATTATTAATAAAAACTCTTTTAAACCGTTCAATGATTTAGTTGATCAAAATAATGTACCCAGAAATAATTTTTTAAATGTTATCTCTTTAAAACACGCTGTAAATAAATGCATATCCTCTGAAAGTATGTCTTTAAATAGCCATGAACTGGAAGATGCACTTTTTAATCAAGATACATTTAAGAAATTAATTAAACTATTTTATGGAATAATAAATGAACACCACACTAGAAATGCAAATGATGCATGTGTTCGGAAATGGATGATGGACCTAAACATTTTAGATGAAAGAGACATATCATGGAATGATATTTGGAAAAATGCCAATAAGCCCTTTAGAAGCATTAAAGATAAACTGACTCAATTTAAGATATTGAATATATTGTATTTTACATCTTCTCAGCTGTTTAAAATTGGTGTAGTAGATAGCAAGTTATGTACGAAGTGTCGGGCAGCCGAGGCAACTCTTGTTCATTTATTGTGGGAATTTCAGAGAATAAAAGAGTTATGGTTGAAAACAACAAAAGAAGCAATCACATTCCTTAATATAAACATCCCAATGACACTAAAAACTTGTATTCTTGGGGATCTCCATCAATTTAGTAACGTGTCATCAAAGAGTACAAATGCATTTCTTTCAATATGCATAATAACAAAAAGGGTAATATTAAAAAAATTGATAGATGTTGATAGTCCAACTCATACTGACTGGTACACACAAGCTATGGAGATGATATCAGTAGAAAAAACTGCATTTAGTTTAGATAATAATGAGTCATATATTGGAATATGGGATCCATTATTTACATTTGTTTAACTATTAAATTAACCAAAACATGACTTATTATATAATTGTGGAAAATATTGGACACAATGTGTTGTCAAGTTTATGAGATGCGATGCGAGTGTAAGCCACTGTGACACTATTGTTAATTTTTTTAATTTTTTTTTTTTTTTAATGTTTGTAATGATAATATCAATGAGGGATTTTTAATCACTGCTATGTTGAAATTGTTACTAATATTGATACTGTTGTTGATAATGCTCATTTTTGTCTCACTACTATTAGATTGTTCCGTGTCATGTTTGTGTGTCTTCAATTGCTCTCAATTCCTCTGTTTATTGCTATTCTGAATGTTGCGGGGTCGGGTTTGGTTTTGAAATTGTATTGCATTATTATGGTATTGTTGTGTATTGTTTTCATAACATTTTTTTTTCGAAGTTGGTAGAGTGGCTGTGCCAGCAATCGGAGTGTTGCTGGTTACTGGGGTTCAATTCCCACCTTCTACCTTCCTAGTCACGTCCGTTGTGTCTTTGGGCAAGACACTTCACCCTTTGCCTCTGATGGCTGCTGGTTAGCGCCTTGCATGGCAGCTCCCGCCATCAGTGTGTGAATGTGTGTGTGAATGGGTAAATGTGGAAATACTGTCAAAGCGCTTTGAGTACCTTGAAGGTAGAAAAGCGCTATACAAGTATAACCCATTTATCATTTATTTATAATTTAAAAATGTAAAAAAAACAAAACGTTTTTGAATCGAGAATCGTGTTGAATTGAAAAAAAAAATCGAATTTGAATCGGATCGTGACCCCAAGAATCGATTTTGAATCGAATTTGTGGGACACCCAAAGATTCACAGCCCTAGTACTGTGCAATCTACTAATACAAGTTTCAATCAATCAATCAATCAATCAATCAATCAATGCCTACTGGATAAGCTCAGAGCAATCGGATTTAACAAAACCTCATGGAGCTGGATGCAATCTTACTTGGAGGGGAGGGAGCAGGTGGTAGAGGTGAACGGCACCGTGTCCCCCCGGTGAGCTGTGGAGTCCCCCAAGGCAGTATATTGGGACCTTTACTGTTCCTAATATACATAAATGACATGTCATCGGCATGCGACTGTGAAAAGCACCTTGAGGATTCTGGCGGGAACTCTCGTTCAACCCTTTTTCGATTACGCATGCACCTCTGGTACCCTAGCACCTCCAAAACCCTCAAATCTAAAGTCCAAACATCTCAGAACAAGCTAGTCAGGTTACTTCTAGACCTCCACCCCAGATCCCACCTCACTCCTACCCACTTCTCTAAAGTGGGCTGGCTCAAGGTGGAGGACAGAGTTAAAGCCTAGTCTATAAAATCCACTACACCTCCCTGATACCGAAGTACATGTCAAACTACTTCCTTAACGTAAATGACCGCCATAACCACAACACTAGGGGGAGCTCCACTAACCACGTTAAACCCAGATTTCGAACTAACAAAGGTCTTAACTCATTCTCTTTCTATGCCACATCAATGTGGAATGCGCTCCCAACAGGTATAAAAGAAAGGGCATCTCTATCCTCCTTCAAAACCGCACTAAAAGTTCACCTCCAGGCAGCTACAACCCTAAACTAACACCCTCCCCGGATTGCTAATCATCAAATGTAAACAATCAAATGCAGATACTTTTTCTTATGCCTTCTGATCTCTCTCTCTCTCTCTCTCTCTCTCTCTCTCTCTCTCTCTCTCTCTCTCTCTCTCTCTCTCTCTCTCTCTCTCTCTCTCTCGCCCTCTTTCTCTCTCTCTCTCTATATGTCCACTACTTGCTGTAGAGTAGTAGAGAAATTGTACTCAAGTAAGAGTACTGTTACTTTAGAGATTTATTACTCAAGTAAAAGTAAGGAGTAGTCACCAAAATATTTACTTGAGTAAAAGTAAAAAGTATGTTGTGGAAAAAACTACTCAAGTACTGAGTAACTGATGAGTAACCTGTTCGTTTAATGATGACAGCAACAAATAATGCACAAAAACATAAAAATAGCAATGAGCAAATTCAGAGCCAGGAAGATCTCTTAAGCACTAAAACAATAATATATATTAAATAATAATACATTAAAATAAAAGAAATTAAGGCAAATTGAGCCACAATAACTTAACAGCACCATAGGCTCAGTAGGCATTGATTGATTAAATGATTGAAACTTGTATTAGTAGATTGCACATTACATATTCCATACAATTGACCACTAAATGGTAACACCCCAATACGTTTTTCAACGTTACTCAATTACTTAATAAATGAACAAGTCGAGGTGATCTACCTCATAGATACATATACATACACACACATATCATATATATATATATATATATATATATATATATATATATATATATATATATATATATATATATATATATATATATATACATACATTTATGTATACAGTATATAATTTATATTTATTTATTTTGCTGTTTTTGTTCACATGTTAAAGGTGTTTTAATTAATATACATGCATGTTTAACATATAGATTCCTTTCTTTCATGAAGACAAGAATATAAGTTGGTGAATTACCTGATTCTGATGACTTGCATTGATTGGAATCAGACAGCAGTGCTGATAACGTACACGTTTTCAAATGGAGGAGAAAAAAATTCCTCCTTTCTGTCTAATACCACATGAAAGTGATTGGTTTTTGGCATCTTATTTGTCCAGCTTCCATATTAGTTTTTATACACTTTACAAGAAATACATTGGCGGCAAACTCCGTAGCTTGCTAGCTTGTTTGCGCTGGCTTTCGGAGACTCTTATTTTGTTAGCGCAGGCGCGATGGAGCGGCACTTTTATTGTGAAGATAGGAACTGTGCGGTCAGTCTTCAGGCTTTAGAGAGAGGTACGGTTGAAATAAAAAAGTGTCTTTTTTCCTTCACACTTTTGATTGATTGATTGAAACTGTTATTAGTAGATTGCACAGTACAGTACATATTCCGTACAATTGACAGCTAAATGGAAACACCCGAATACGTTTTTCAACTTGTTTAAGTCAACGTGTGACTGTCATGTGACCGCTTGGCTCTGTTTGATTGGTCCCACGTCACCAGTGACTGCATCTGATTGGTAAAACGGAGTCAAGCGTCACTAGTGACTGCAACTGATTGGTGAAACGCAGGCATGCGTAGATCCTATTTTGAAGGTCTGTCTGACAAACCAAAACAAACAAAGCGTGCATTAACAGATCGATAAAAATCAGTAGCGAGTAGCGAGCTGAATGTAGACAAATGTAGCGGAGTAAAAGTAGCGTTTTTTTCTCTATAATTATACTCAAGTAAAAGTAAAAGTATGTTGCATTAAAACTACTCTTAGAAGTACAATTTATCCCAAAAGTTATTCAAGTAGATGTAACGGAGTAAATGTAGCGCGTTACTACCCACCTCTGATTATATATCCATTATTATTATAATATGTAAACACACTCGTCTATATATATATATATATATATATATATATATATATATATATATATATATATATATATATATATATATATATATATATATATATATATATATATATATATATATATATATATATATATATATATATATATATATGTATATATATATATATATATACACATATATATATATAATTATAATATGTAAACACACTCGTATATATATATATATATATATATATATATATATATATATATATATATATATATATATATATATATATATATATATATATATAAAGACGAGTGTGTTTACATATTATAATAATAATGCATATATAATTAGAGGTGGGTAGTAACGCGCTACATGTATATATATATATATATATGTATATACAGTGTATGTATATATATATATATATATATATATATATATATATATATATATATATATATATATATATATATATATATATATATGTATATATATATATATATATATATATATATATATATATATATATATATTATATATATATATATATATATATATGTATGTACCAACATGTATTTCGATACTGGGACCACAAAAAATGGCATTATTGGCTTTATTTTAACAAAAAATCTGACGGTACATTAATCATATGTTTCCATTGCAATCCAATAATTGTTGTCCGTAAATTAAATGATGATCATACGATACACCTTTTCTTTTATCAGTAAGTAAGCAAACAAAGGCTCCTAATCAGTCTGTTGATATATGTAGTTAGATATTGTGTCATTTTCCACTCTATTATTTTGTCTACATTATAAAGGATAAGCGGTGACCATAGGTGAGGATGGGAACATAGATCGACCGGTAAATTGAGAGCTTTGCCTTCCGGCTCAGGTCCTTTTTCAGGGATCGATACAGCGTCCGCATTACTGAAGACGCCGCACTGATCCGCCTGTCGATCTCACGATCCACTCTTCCCTCACTCGTGAACAAGACTCCGAGGTACTTGAACTCCTCCACTTGGGGCAACATCTCCTCCGCAACCCGGAGGTGGCACTCCACCCTTTTCCGGGCGAGAACCATGGACTCGGACTTGGAGGTGCTGATTCCCATCCCAGTCGCTTCACACTCGGCTGCGAACCGATCCAGTGAGAGTTGAAGATCTTGGCCAGATGAAGCCATCAGGGCTATGTCATCTGCAAATAGCAGAGACCTAATCCTGCAGCCACCAAACCAGATACCCTCAACGCCCTGACTGCGCCTATAAATTATTTCCATAAAAGTTATGAAAGAATCGGTGACAATGGGCAGCCTTGGCGGAGTCCAACCCTCGCTGGAAACGGGTCCGACTTACTGCCGGCAATGCGGAACAAGCTCTGACACTGATTATACAGGGACCGCCACAGTAAGACAGTCCGTTACCCCATACTCTCTGAGCACAGGACTTCCCGGGGTACATGGTCGAATGCCTTATCCAAGTCCACAAAGCACATGTAGACTGGTTGGGCAAACTCCCATGCACCCTCAAGGACCCTGCCGAGAGTATAGAGCTGGTCCACAGTTCCACGACCAGGATGAAAACCACACTGTTCCTCCTGAATCCGAGGTTCGACTATCCGGCGTAGCCTCCTCTCTAGTACACCTGAATAGACCTTACCGGGAAGGCTGAGGAGTGTGATCCCACGATAGCCCGCCACCTGCGGGCTGTGTGTCGGGCCCCACCTGGATTAGCTGCGGCCTTGGACGTGCTGGCCCCCGCCAGGTTCGGTCTTGTGAACGCAAGATCCTTGACAAACAAAACTTTTATCCTGAAGGATTTCTTCACTTCCCGCGGACTGGACTTCCTCTGTGTGACGGAAACATGGCTGAGAGCCGGTGAGTCCGCCCCTCTTAATGAACTTCTGCCTCCGGAGTGTTCCTACTTTAATTCTCCCGCGGTCGTCCGGTCGAAAAGGAGGAGGATTAGCAGTCGTTTTTAAAAATGACTTTAAATGCCGTCAGATCCGCGTGCAATCCTCCTTTTCAAGCTTCGAATTGTGCATGTTTGAACTGGGTCTTTCTGATGTCGTCCTGTGTGCCGTCGTCTATCGACCACCCAAGTACCACAAAGACTTTATAACTGACTTTTCTGAATTTCTGGCTGAAATCTGCCCAAATATGATCGTGCCCGGAAAGACGGCAACCGGGGCAGGGAGGGGTAGCATCCCAAGCTGCAGCTCCTGCAAGGGAGCACCATATAACGCTGCGAAAATCCCTGAAGACACATAAGATCAAGATAGGCTGCCTGAGGAAACCCGTGGTGCAACGCACAGGGCCAGTACCTTGTACGGCCCTGATGAGACGGAGGAGGACCCAGGCCCGGACATTCCCCACAGTGCCTGGAACCTCCAAGCACCACCGGCGCAACCCCGGGGCAGACCGTCGTTAGGGGGACGCGTGGCGTGGAGCGCTACCTGGACACAAGTCGAGGGATCACCCTCGGCTGGGTCGCCCGGGAGAGGGTGTTTGATTAAGACCCGAAACACCCTATGACCCCGGGAGAATCACTGATGATGTGTCCAGGTTGCACCGTCAGGTGTATTATGAACCGATCCAGTATGGCATCGCCATTGACTTCCAGGAAGAGGCTGGATGACAACCTCGAAAGAGTGGTGACAACTGAAGAGACAGTTAACAGCCCGGAAAGACGGCAACCGGGGCAGGGAGGGGTAGCATCCCAAGCTGCAGCTCCTGCAAGGGAGCACCCATATAACGCTGCGAAAAACCCTGAAGACACATAAGATCAAGATAGGCTGCCTGAGGAAACCCGTGGTGCAACGCACAGGGCCAGTACCTTGTACGGCCCTGATGAGACGGAGGAGGACCCAGGCCCGGACATTCCCCACAGTGCCTGAACCTCCAAGCACCACCGGCGCAACCCCGGGGCAGACCGTCGTTAGGGGGACGCGTGGCGTGGAGCGCTACCTGGACACAAGTCGAGGGACTGATCACCCTCGGCTGGGTCGCCCGGGAGAGGGTGTTTGATTAAGACCCGAAACACCCTATGACCCCGGAGAATCACTGATGATGTGTCCAGGTTGCACCGTCAGGTGTATTATGAAACCGATCCAGTATGGCATCGCCATTGACTTCCAGGAAGAGGCTGGATGACAACCTCGAAAGAGTGGTGACAACTGAAGAGACAGTTAACAGCCCGGAAAGACGGCAACCGGGGCAGGGAGGGGTAGCATCCCAAGCTGCAGCTCCTGCAAGGGAGCACCCATATACGCTGCGAAAAACCTGAAGACACATAAGATCAAGATAGCTGCCTGAGGAAACCCGTGGTGCAACGCACAGGGCCAGTACCTTGTACGGCCCTGATGAGACGGAGGAGGACCCAGGCCGGACATTCCCCACAGTGCCTGGAACCTCCAAGCACCACCGGCGCAACCCCGGGGCAGACCGTCGTTAGGGGACGCGTGGCGTGGAGCGCTACCTGGACACAAGTCGAGGGACTGATCACCCTCGGCTGGGTCGCCGGGAGAGGGTGTTTGATTAAGACCCGAAACACCCTATGACCCCGGGAGAATCACTGATGATGTGTCCAGGTTGCACCGTCAGGTGTATTATGAAACCGATCCAGTATGGCATCGCCATTGACTTCCAGGAAGAGGCTGGATGACAACCTCGAAAGAGTGGTGACAACTGAGAGACAGTTGACAGCCCGGAAAGACGGCAACCGGGGCAGGGAGGGGTAGCATTCAAGCTGCAGCTCCTGCAAGGGAGCACCCATATAACGCTGCGAAAAACCCTGAAGACACATAAGATCAAGATAGGCTGCCTGAGGAAACCCGTGGTGCAACGCACAGGGCCAGTACCTTGTACGGCCCTGATGAGACGGAGGAGGACCCAGGCCGGACATTCCCCACAGTGCCTGGAACCTCCAAGCACCACCGGCGCAACCCGGGGCAGACCGTCGTTAGGGGGGACGCGTGGCGTGGGGCGCTACCTGGACACAGTCGAGGGACTGATCACCCTCGGCTGGGTCGCCCGGGAGAGGTGTTTGATTAAGACCCGAAACACCCTATGACCCCGGGATAATCACTGATGATGTGTCCAGGTTGCACCGTCAGGTGTATTATGAAACCGATTGTGGGTGATTTTAATATTCACACCTGCTGTCCAGACGAGTCGCTTTCCAGGAGCTTCCTGATGTAATTGACTCTTTTAACTTCGTACAATCATTATGTGGTTCCACACATGAACGCGGGAATACACTCGATTAGTGCTCTCGTATGGTTTGTGTGTTTGTAATTTGGACATTTGCGACGCTGTGTCTCTGATCATATGCCAATCCTGTTGATATTCCCACTCAGTGTCCGGTTAAATTGTGCGCTCCGCTCACGCTCTCGCATGTTTAATTCTTCGTCTCTGCTCTGTTCTCCTCAATTTTTCGACTCTTTGTGAGGATAATTCTGCAGCCCCTGTATGTCTGAATACTGAAGAGTTGGTTTCTGGTTTCAAATCTATTTGTTTACAAACACTGGACACAATCCGCTCCTTTCAAGTGCCGCCTCTCTAAAGCCACACCTCAGCCCTGTTGAATGACGTCACTCGGGCTGCCAGGCGCAAGTGTAGGAGAGCAGAGAGAAAATGGAAAAAAGACAGGCTGCATGTGTCCTTTGCCATTTTTAAAGAGAGCCTGTTTTCCTTTCAGATGACTGTAAAGCAGAGATGAATATATATCTATCTCAGATTA
>NW_026907967.1:300000-524369 GCF_033978785.1 Entelurus aequoreus | reverse complement strand
GGGGATGTGGGGGGGGGGGGGGGGTTGGGGGGGGGGGGGGGGGGGTGACGTTTTGAGACATCTCCTATAACTACAGCACCAGAATTGTGCTGCTGAAGCAAGTCTGTTTTTTGAAATTTTTTTTGTAAAAAAAAAGTTTTCCCAAAAAAAGCATTTTATGCCATTTTTAGGTTTTGTAGGGACTCCTGATGACGTTTTGAGACATCTCCTACAACTACAGCACCAGAATTGTACTGCTGAGCAAGTCGGTTTTTTGGCATTTTTACGACAGGGTCCCCTTACGACATTTTAGCAAAAAATGTTTTTCGTAAAAAATGCATTTTCTGACATTTTCTTACATTTACGGTTTAGTCGGGACTCCTGATGACGTTTTGAGACATCTCCTACAACTACAGCACCAGAATTGTGCTGCTGAAGCAAGTCTGTTTTTTGAGGTTTTTTTTGTAAAAAAAAAGTTTTCCCAAAAAAAGCATTTTATGCCATTTTTAGGTTTTGTAGGGACTCCTGATGACGTTTTGAGACATCTCCTACAACTACAGCACCAGAATTGTGCAGCTGAAGCAAGTCAGTTTTTTGAATTTTTACGACAGGGTCCCCCTTACGACATTTTAGCAAAAAATGTTTTTCGTAAAAAATGCATTTTCTTACATTTCTTACATTTACGGGTTTAGTCGGGACTCCTGATGACGTTTTGAGACATCTCCTACAACTACAGCACCAGAATTGTGCTGCTGAAGCAAGTCTGTTTTTTGAATTTTTTTTGTAAAAAAAAAGTTTTCCAAAAAAAGCATTTTATGCCATTTTTAGGTTTTGTAGGGACTCCTGATGACGTTTTGATACATCTCCTACAACTACAGCACCAGAATTGTACTGCTGAAGCAAGTCGGTTTTTTGGCATTTTTACGACAGGGTCCCCCCTTACGACATTTTAGCAAAAAATGTTTTTCTTAAAAAATGCATTTTCTTACATTTTCTTACATTTACGGGTTTAGTCGGGACTCCTGATGACGTTTTGAGACATCTCCTACAACTACAGCACCAGAATTGTGCTGCTGAAGCAAGTCTGTTTTTTGAATTTTTTTTTGTAAAAAAAAAGTTTTCCCAAAAAAAGCATTTTATGCCATTTTTAGGTTTTGTAGGGACTCCTGATGACGTTTTGAGACATCTCCTACAACTACAGCACCAGAATTGTACTGCTGAAGCAAGTCGGTTTTTTGGCATTTTTACGACAGGGTCCCCCCTTACGACATTTTAGCAAAAAATGTTTTTCTTAAAAAATGCATTTTCTTACATTTTCTTACATTTACGGGTTTAGTCGGGACTCCTGATGACGTTTTGAGACATCTCCTACAAACTACAGCACCAGAATTGTGCTGCTGAAGCAAGTCTGTTTTTTGAATTTTTTTTGTAAAAAAAAAGTTTTCCCAAAAAAAAGCATTTTATGCCATTTTTAGGTTTTGTAGGGACTCCTGATGACGTTTTGAGACATCTCCTACAACTACAGCACCAGAATTGTACTGCTGAAGCAAGTCGGTTTTTTGGCATTTTTACGACAGGGTCCCCCCTTACGACATTTTAGCAAAAATGTTTTTCTTAAAAAATGCATTTTCTTACATTTTCTTACATTTACGGGTTTAGTCGGGACTCCTGATGACGTTTTGAGACATCTCCTACAACTACAGCACCAGAATTGTGCTGCTGAACAAAGTCCGTTTTTTGTAATTTTTTTTTGTAAAAAAAAAGTTTTCCCAAAAAAAGCATTTTCTGCCATTTTTAGGTTTTGTAGGGACTCCTGATGACGTTTGAGACATCTCCTACAACTACAGCACCAGAATTGTACTGCTGAAGCAAGTCCGTTTTTTGGCATTTTACGACAGGGTCCCCCCTTACGACATTTTAGCAAAAAATGTTTTTTGTAAAAAATGCATTTTCTTACATTTTCTTACATTTACGGTTAGTCGGGGCTCCTGATGACGTTTTGAGACATCTCCTACAACTACAGCACCAGAATTGTGCTGCTGAAGCAAGTTTGTTTTTGAATTTTTTTTTGTAAAAAAAAAGTTTTCCCAAAAAAAGCATTTTATGCCATTTTTAGGTTTTGTAGGGACTCCTGATGACGTTTTAAGACATCTCCTACAACTACAGCACCAGAATTGTGCTGCTGAAGCAAGTCAGTTTTTGGGAATTTTTACGACAGGGTCGTAAATTTAGCAAAAAATGTTTTTCGTAAAAAATGCATTTTCTTACATTTTCTTACATTTACGGGTTTAGTCGGGACTCCTGATGACGTTTTGAGACATCTCCTACAACTACAGCACCAGAATTGTGCTGCTGAAGCAAGTCTGTTTTTTGAATTTTTTTTGTAAAAAAAAAGTTTTCCCAAAAAAAGCATTTTATACCATTTTTAGGTTTTGTAGGGACTCCTGATGACGTTTTGAGACATCTCCTACAACTACAGCACCAGAATTGTACTGCTGAAGCAAGTCGTTTTTTTGGCATTTTTACGACAGGGTCCCCCTTACGACATTTAGCAAAAATGTTTTCGTAAAAATGCATTTTCTGACATTTTCTTACATTTACGGGTTTAGTCGGGACTCCTGATGACGTTTTGAGACATCTCCTACAACTACAGCACCAGAATTGTGCTGCTGAAGCAAGTCTGTTTTTTGAGGGTTTTTTTGTAAAAAAAAAGTTTTCCCAAAAAAAGCATTTTATGCCATTTTTAGGTTTTGTAGGGACTCCTGATGACGTTTTGAGACATCTCCTACAACTACAGCACCAGAATTGTGCTGCTGAAGCAAGTCAGTTTTTTGGAATTTTTATTTGTAAAAAAAAAGTTTTCCCAAAAAAAGCATTTTATGCCATTTTTAGGTTTTGTAGGGACTCCTGATGACGTTTTGAGACATCTCCTACAACTACAGCACCAGGATTGTACTGCTGAAGCAAGTCGGTTTTTTGGCATTTTTACGACAGGGTCCCCCTTACGACATTTTAGCAAAAAATGTTTTTCTTAAAAAATACATTTTCTTACATTTACGGGTTTAGTCGGGACTCCTGATGACGTTTTGAGACATCTCCTACAAATACAGCACCAGAATTGTGCTGCTGAAGCAAGTCCGTTTTTTGGAAAAATTTTTGTAAAAAAAAAGTTTTCCCAAAAAAAGCATTTTCAGCCATTTTTAGGTTTTGTAGGGACTCCTGATGACGTTTTGAGACATCTCCTACAACTACAGCACCAGAATTGTACTGCTGAAGCAAGTCGGTTTTTTGGCATTTTTACGACAGGGTCCCCCCTTACGACATTTTAGCAAAAAATGTTTTTCTTAAAAATGCATTTTCTTACATTTTCTTACATTTACGGGTTTAGTCGGGACTCCTGATGACGTTTTGAGACATCTCCTACAACTACAGCACCAGAATTGTGCTGCTGAAGCAAGTCTGTTTTTTGAATGTTTTTTTGTAAAAAAAAGTTTTCCCAAAAAAAGCATTTTATGCCATTTTTAGGTTTTGTAGGGACTCCTGATGACGTTTTAAGACATCTCCTACAACTACAGCACCAGAATTGTGCTGCTGAAGCAAGTCAGTTTTTTGGCATTTTTACGACAGGGTCCCCCCTTACGACATTTTAGCAAAAAATGTTTTTCTTAAAAAATGCATTTTCTTACATTTTCTTAAATTTACGGGTTTAGTCGGGACTCCTGATGACGTTTTGAGACATCTCCTACAACTACAGCACCAGAATTGTGCTGCTGAAGCAAGTCCGTTTTTTGAATTATTTTTTGTAAAAAAAAAGTTTTCCCAAAAAAAGCATTTTCTGACATTTTTAGGTTTTGTAGGGACTCCTGATGACGTTTTGAGACATCTCCTACAACTACAGCACCAGAATTGTACTGCTGAAGCAAGTCCGTTTTTTGGCATTTTTACGACAGGGTCCCCCCTTACGACATTTTAGCAAAAATGTTTTTCGTAAAAAATGCATTTTCTGACATTTTCTTACATTACGGGTTTAGTCGGGACTCCTGATGACGTTTTGAGACATCTCCTACAACTACAGCACCAGAATTGTGCTGCTGAAGCAAGTCTGTTTTTTGAATTTTTTTTGTAAAAAAAAAGTTTCCCAAAAAAAGCATTTTATGCCATTTTTAGGTTTTGTAGGGACTCCTGATGACGTTTTGAGACATCTCCTACAACTACAGCACCAGAATTGTGCAGCTGAAGCAAGTCAGTTTTTTGGAATTTTTACGACAGGGTCCCCCCTTACGACATTTTAGCAAAAAATGTTTTTCTTAAAAAATGCATTTTCTTACATTTCCTTACATTTACGGTTTAGTCGGGACTCCTGATGACGTTTTGAGACATCTCCTACAACTACAGCACCAGAATTGTGCTGCTGAAGCAAGTCCGTTTTTTGGGAATTTTTTTTGTAAAAAAAAAAGTTTTCCCAAAAAAAGCATTTTCTGCCATTTTTAGGTTTTGTAGGGACTCCTGATGACGTTTTGAGACATCTCCTACAACTACAGCCACCAGAATTGTGCTGCTGAAGCAAGTCCGTTTTTTGGAAAAAATTTTTATAAAAAAAAAGTTTTCCCAAAAAAAGCATTTTATGCCATTTTTAGGTTTTGTAGGGACTCCTGATGACGTTTTGAGACATCTCCTACAACTACAGCACCAGAATTGTACTGCTGAAGCAAGTCGGTTTTTTGGCGTTTTTACGACAGGGTCCCCCCTTACGACATTTTAGCAAAAAATGTTTTCTTAAAAAATGCATTTTCTTACATTTTCTTACATTTACGGGTTTAGTCGGGACTCCTGATGACGTTTTGAGACATCTCCTACAACTACAGCACCAGAATTGTGCTGCTGAAGCAAGTCCGTTTTTTGGAATTTTTTTTTGTAAAAAAAAAGTTTTCCCAAAAAAAGCATTTTCTGCCATTTTTAGGTTTTGTAGGGACTCCTGATGACGTTTTGAGACATCTCCTACAACTACAGCACCAGAATTGTACTGCTGAAGCAAGTCCGTTTTTTGGCATTTTTACGACAGGGTCCCCCCTTACGACATTTTAGCAAAAAATGTTTTTTGTAAAAAATGCATTTTCTTACATTTTCTTACATTTACGGGTTTAGTCGGGACTCCTGATGACGTTTTGAGACATCTCCTACAACTACAGCACCAGAATTGTGCTGCTGAAGCAAGTCTGTTTTTTGAATTTTTTTTTGTAAAAAAAAAGTTTTCCCAAAAAAAGCATTTTATGCCATTTTTAGGTTTTGTAGGGACTCCTGATGACGTTTTAAGACATCTCCTACAACTACAGCACCAGAATTGTGCTGCTGAAGCAAGTCAGTTTTTTGGAATTTTTACGACAGGGTCCCCCCTTACGACATTTTAGCAAAAAATGTTTTTCGTAAAAAATGCATTTTCTTACATTTTCTTACATTTACGGGTTTAGTCGGGACTCCTGATGACGTTTTGAGACATCTCCTACAACTACAGCACCAGAATTGTGCTGCTGAAGCAAGTCTGTTTTTTGAATTTTTTTTTGTAAAAAAAAAGTTTTCCCAAAAAAAGCATTTTATACCATTTTTAGGTTTTGTAGGGACTCCTGATGACGTTTTGAGACATCTCCTACAACTACAGCACCAGAATTGTACTGCTGAAGCAAGTCGGTTTTTTGGCATTTTTACGACAGGGTCCCCCCTTACGACATTTTAGCAAAAAATGTTTTTCTTAAAAAAATGCATTTTCTTACATTTTCTTACATTTACGGGTTTAGTCGGGACTCCTGATGACGTTTTGAGACATCTCCTACAACTACAGCACCAGAATTGTGCTGCTGAAGCAAGTCTGTTTTTTGAATTTTTTTTTGTAAAAAAAAAGTTTTCCCAAAAAAAGCATTTTATGCCATTTTTAGGTTTTGTAGGGACTCCTGATGACGTTTTGAGACATCTCCTACAACTACAGCACCAGAATTGTGCTGCTGAAGCAAGTCAGTTTTTTGGAATTTTTACGACAGGGTCCCCCCTTACGACATTTTAGCAAAAAAAAATGTCCGTAAAAAATGCATTTTCTTACATTTTCTTACATTTACGGGTTTAGTCGGGACTCCTGATGACGTTTTGAGACATCTCCTACAACTACAGCACCAGAATTGTGCTGCTGAAGCAAGTCTGTTTTTTGAAAAATTTTTTGTAAAAAAAAAGTTTTCCCAAAAAAAGCATTTTATGCCATTTTTAGGTTTTGTAGGGACTCCTGATGACTTTTTGAGACATCTCCTACAACTACAGCACCAGAATTGTACTGCTGAAGCAAGTCAGTTTTTTGGCATTTTTACGACAGGGTCCCCCCTTACGACATTTTAGCAAAAAATGTTTTTCTTAAAAAAATGCATTTTCTTACATTTTCTTACATTTACGGGTTTAGTCGGGACTCCTGATGACGTTTTGAGACATCTCCTACAACTACAGCACCAGAATTGTGCTGCTGAAGCAAGTCTGTTTTTTGAGGTTTTTTTTGTAAAAAAAAAGTTTTCCCAAAAAAAGCATTTTATGCCATTTTTAGGTTTTGTAGGGACTCCTGATGACGTTTTGAGACATCTCCTACAACTACAGCACCAGAATTGTGCAGCTGAAGCAAGTCAGTTTTTTGGAATTTTTACGACAGGGTCCCCCCTTACGACATTTTAGCAAAAAATGTTTTTCGTAAAAAATGCATTTTCTTACATTTTCTTACATTTACGGGTTTAGTCGGGACTCCTGATGACGTTTTGAGACATCTCCTACAACTACAGCACCAGAATTGTGCTGCTGAAGCAAGTCTGTTTTTTGAATTTTTTTTTGTAAAAAAAAAGTTTTCCCAAAAAAAGCATTTTATGCCATTTTTAGGTTTTGTAGGGACTCCTGATGACGTTTTGATACATCTCCTACAACTACAGCACCAGAATTGTACTGCTGAAGCAAGTCGGTTTTTTGGCATTTTTACGACAGGGTCCCCCCTTACGACATTTTAGCAAAAAATGTTTTTCTTAAAAAATGCATTTTCTTACATTTTCTTACATTTACGGGTTTAGTCGGGACTCCTGATGACGTTTTGAGACATCTCCTACAACTACAGCACCAGAATTGTGCTGCTGAAGCAAGTCTGTTTTTTGAATTTTTTTTTGTAAAAAAAAAGTTTTCCCAAAAAAAGCATTTTATGCCATTTTTAGGTTTTGTAGGGACTCCTGATGACGTTTTGAGACATCTCCTACAACTACAGCACCAGAATTGTACTGCTGAAGCAAGTCGGTTTTTTGGCATTTTTACGACAGGGTCCCCCCTTACGACATTTTAGCAAAAAATGTTTTTCTTAAAAAATGCATTTTCTTACATTTTCTTACATTTACGGGTTTAGTCGGGACTCCTGATGACGTTTTGAGACATCTCCTACAACTACAGCACCAGAATTGTGCTGCTGAAGCAAGTCTGTTTTTTGAATTTTTTTTTGTAAAAAAAAAGTTTTCCCAAAAAAAGCATTTTATGCCATTTTTAGGTTTTGTAGGGACTCCTGATGACGTTTTGAGACATCTCCTACAACTACAGCACCAGAATTGTACTGCTGAAGCAAGTCGGTTTTTTGGCATTTTTACGACAGGGTCCCCCCTTACGACATTTTAGCAAAAAATGTTTTTCTTAAAAAATGCATTTTCTTACATTTTCTTACATTTACGGGTTTAGTCGGGACTCCTGATGACGTTTTGAGACATCTCCTACAACTACAGCACCAGAATTGTGCTGCTGAACAAAGTCCGTTTTTTGTAATTTTTTTTTGTAAAAAAAAAGTTTTCCCAAAAAAAGCATTTTCTGCCATTTTTAGGTTTTGTAGGGACTCCTGATGACGTTTTGAGACATCTCCTACAACTACAGCACCAGAATTGTACTGCTGAAGCAAGGTCCGTTTTTTTGCATTTTTACGACAGGGTCCCCCCTTACGACATTTTAGCAAAAAATGTTTTTTGTAAAAAATGCATTTTCTACATTTTCTTACATTTACGGGTTTAGTCGGGGCTCCTGATGACGTTTTGAGACATCTCCTACAACTACAGCACCAGAATTGTGCTGCTGAAGCAAGTTTGTTTTTGAATTTTTTTTTGTAAAAAAAAAGTTTCCCAAAAAAAAGCATTTTATGCCATTTTTAGGTTTTGTAGGGACTCCTGATGACGTTTTAAGACATCTCCTACAACTACAGCACCAGAATTGTGCTGCTGAAGCAAGTCAGTTTTTTGGAATTTTTACGACAGGGTCGTAAATTTTAGCAAAAATGTTTTTCGTAAAAAATGCATTTTCTTACATTTTCTTACATTTACGGGTTTAGTCGGGACTCCTGATGACGTTTTGAGACATCTCCTACAACTACAGCACCAGAATTGTGCTGCTGAAGCAAGTCTGTTTTTTGAATTTTTTTTGTAAAAAAAAAGTTTTCCCAAAAAAAGCATTTTATACCATTTTTAGGTTTTGTAGGGACTCCTGATGACGTTTTGAGACATCTCCTACAACTACAGCACCAGAATTGTACTGCTGAAGCAAGTCGTTTTTTTGGCATTTTTACGACAGGGTCCCCCTTACGACATTTTAGCAAAAAATGTTTTTCGTAAAAAATGCATTTTCTGACATTTTCTTACATTTACGGGTTTAGTCGGGACTCCTGATGACGTTTTGAGACATCTCCTACAACTACAGCACCAGAATTGTGCTGCTGAAGCAAGTCTGTTTTTTGAGGGTTTTTTTGTAAAAAAAAAGTTTTCCCAAAAAAAGCATTTTATGCCATTTTTAGGTTTTGTAGGGACTCCTGATGACGTTTTGAGACATCTCCTACAACTACAGCACCAGAATTGTGCTGCTGAAGCAAGTCAGTTTTTTGGAATTTTTATTTGTAAAAAAAAAGTTTTCCCAAAAAAAGCATTTTATGCCATTTTTAGGTTTTGTAGGGACTCCTGATGACGTTTTGAGACATCTCCTACAACTACAGCACCAGGATTGTACTGCTGAAGCAAGTCGGTTTTTTGGCATTTTTACGACAGGGTCCCCCCTTACGACATTTTAGCAAAAAATGTTTTTCTTAAAAAATACATTTTCTTACATTTACGGGTTTAGTCGGGACTCCTGATGACGTTTTGAGACATCTCCTACAAATACAGCACCAGAATTGTGCTGCTGAAGCAAGTCCGTTTTTTGGAAAAAATTTTTGTAAAAAAAAAGTTTTCCCAAAAAAAGCATTTTCAGCCATTTTTAGGTTTTGTAGGGACTCCTGATGACGTTTTGAGACATCTCCTACAACTACAGCACCAGAATTGTACTGCTGAAGCAAGTCGGTTTTTTGGCATTTTTACGACAGGGTCCCCCCTTACGACATTTTAGCAAAAAATGTTTTTCTTAAAAAATGCATTTTCTTACATTTTCTTACATTTACGGGTTTAGTCGGGACTCCTGATGACGTTTTGAGACATCTCCTACAACTACAGCACCAGAATTGTGCTGCTGAAGCAAGTCTGTTTTTTGAATGTTTTTTTGTAAAAAAAAAGTTTTCCCAAAAAAAGCATTTTATGCCATTTTTAGGTTTTGTAGGGACTCCTGATGACGTTTTAAGACATCTCCTACAACTACAGCACCAGAATTGTGCTGCTGAAGCAAGTCAGTTTTTTGGCATTTTTACGACAGGGTCCCCCCTTACGACATTTTAGCAAAAAATGTTTTTCTTAAAAAATGCATTTTCTTACATTTTCTTAAATTTACGGGTTTAGTCGGGACTCCTGATGACGTTTTGAGACATCTCCTACAACTACAGCACCAGAATTGTGCTGCTGAAGCAAGTCCGTTTTTTGGAATTATTTTTTGTAAAAAAAAAGTTTTCCCAAAAAAAGCATTTTCTGACATTTTTAGGTTTTGTAGGGACTCCTGATGACGTTTTGAGACATCTCCTACAACTACAGCACCAGAATTGTACTGCTGAAGCAAGTCCGTTTTTTGGCATTTTTACGACAGGGTCCCCCCTTACGACATTTTAGCAAAAAATGTTTTTCGTAAAAAATGCATTTTCTGACATTTTCTTACATTTACGGGTTTAGTCGGGACTCCTGATGACGTTTTGAGACATCTCCTACAACTACAGCACCAGAATTGTGCTGCTGAAGCAAGTCTGTTTTTTGAATTTTTTTTTGTAAAAAAAAAGTTTTCCCAAAAAAAGCATTTTATGCCATTTTTAGGTTTTGTAGGGACTCCTGATGACGTTTTGAGACATCTCCTACAACTACAGCACCAGAATTGTGCAGCTGAAGCAAGTCAGTTTTTTGGAATTTTTACGACAGGGTCCCCCCTTACGACATTTTAGCAAAAAATGTTTTTCTTAAAAAATGCATTTTCTTACATTTCCTTACATTTACGGGTTTAGTCGGGACTCCTGATGACGTTTTGAGACATCTCCTACAACTACAGCACCAGAATTGTGCTGCTGAAGCAAGTCCGTTTTTTGGAATTTTTTTTTGTAAAAAAAAAGTTTTCCCAAAAAAAGCATTTTCTGCCATTTTTAGGTTTTGTAGGGACTCCTGATGACGTTTTGAGACATCTCCTACAACTACAGCACCAGAATTGTGCTGCTGAAGCAAGTCCGTTTTTTGGAAAAAATTTTTATAAAAAAAAAGTTTTCCCAAAAAAAGCATTTTATGCCATTTTTAGGTTTTGTAGGGACTCCTGATGACGTTTTGAGACATCTCCTACAACTACAGCACCAGAATTGTACTGCTGAAGCAAGTCGGTTTTTTGGCGTTTTTACGACAGGGTCCCCCCTTACGACATTTTAGCAAAAAATGTTTTTCTTAAAAAATGCATTTTCTTACATTTTCTTACATTTACGGGTTTAGTCGGGACTCCTGATGACGTTTTGAGACATCTCCTACAACTACAGCACCAGAATTGTGCTGCTGAAGCAAGTCCGTTTTTTGGAATTTTTTTTTGTAAAAAAAAAGTTTTCCCAAAAAAAGCATTTTCTGCCATTTTTAGGTTTTGTAGGGACTCCTGATGACGTTTTGAGACATCTCCTACAACTACAGCACCAGAATTGTACTGCTGAAGCAAGTCCGTTTTTTGGCATTTTTACGACAGGGTCCCCCCTTACGACATTTTAGCAAAAAATGTTTTTTGTAAAAAATGCATTTTCTTACATTTTCTTACATTTACGGGTTTAGTCGGGACTCCTGATGACGTTTTGAGACATCTCCTACAACTACAGCACCAGAATTGTGCTGCTGAAGCAAGTCTGTTTTTTGAATTTTTTTTTGTAAAAAAAAAGTTTTCCCAAAAAAAGCATTTTATGCCATTTTTAGGTTTTGTAGGGACTCCTGATGACGTTTTAAGACATCTCCTACAACTACAGCACCAGAATTGTGCTGCTGAAGCAAGTCAGTTTTTTGGAATTTTTACGACAGGGTCCCCCCTTACGACATTTTAGCAAAAAATGTTTTTCGTAAAAAATGCATTTTCTTACATTTTCTTACATTTACGGGTTTAGTCGGGACTCCTGATGACGTTTTGAGACATCTCCTACAACTACAGCACCAGAATTGTGCTGCTGAAGCAAGTCTGTTTTTTGAATTTTTTTTTGTAAAAAAAAAGTTTTCCCAAAAAAAGCATTTTATACCATTTTTAGGTTTTGTAGGGACTCCTGATGACGTTTTGAGACATCTCCTACAACTACAGCACCAGAATTGTACTGCTGAAGCAAGTCGGTTTTTTGGCATTTTTACGACAGGGTCCCCCCTTACGACATTTTAGCAAAAAATGTTTTTCTTAAAAAAATGCATTTTCTTACATTTTCTTACATTTACGGGTTTAGTCGGGACTCCTGATGACGTTTTGAGACATCTCCTACAACTACAGCACCAGAATTGTGCTGCTGAAGCAAGTCTGTTTTTTGAATTTTTTTTTGTAAAAAAAAAGTTTTCCCAAAAAAAGCATTTTATGCCATTTTTAGGTTTTGTAGGGACTCCTGATGACGTTTTGAGACATCTCCTACAACTACAGCACCAGAATTGTGCTGCTGAAGCAAGTCAGTTTTTTGGAATTTTTACGACAGGGTCCCCCCTTACGACATTTTAGCAAAAAAAAATGTTCGTAAAAAATGCATTTTCTTACATTTTCTTACATTTACGGGTTTAGTCGGGACTCCTGATGACGTTTTGAGACATCTCCTACAACTACAGCACCAGAATTGTGCTGCTGAAGCAAGTCTGTTTTTTGAAAAATTTTTTGTAAAAAAAAAGTTTTCCCAAAAAAAGCATTTTATGCCATTTTTAGGTTTTGTAGGGACTCCTGATGACTTTTTGAGACATCTCCTACAACTACAGCACCAGAATTGTACTGCTGAAGCAAGTCAGTTTTTTGGCATTTTTACGACAGGGTCCCCCCTTACGACATTTTAGCAAAAAAATGTTTTCTTAAAAAATGCATTTTCTTACATTTTCTTACATTTACGGGTTTAGTCGGGACTCCTGATGACGTTTTGAGACATCTCCTACAACTACAGCACCAGAATTGTGCTGCTGAAGCAAGTCTGTTTTTTGAATTTTTTTTTGTAAAAAAAAAGTTTTCCCAAAAAAAGCATTTTATGCCATTTTTAGGTTTTGTAGGGACTCCTGATGACGTTTTAAGACATCTCCTACAACTACAGCACCAGAATTGTGCTGCTGAAGCAAGTCAGTTTTTTGGAATTTTTACGACAGGGTCCCCCCTTACGACATTTTAGCAAAAAATGTTTTTCGTAAAAAATGCATTTTCTTATATTTTCTTACATTTACGGGTTTAGTCGGGACTCCTGATGACGTTTTGAGACATCTCCTACAACTACAGCACCAGAATTGTGCTGCTGAAGCAAGTCTGTTTTTTGAATTTTTTTTTGTAAAAAAAAAGTTTTCCCAAAAAAAGCATTTTATACCATTTTTAGGTTTTGTAGGGACTCCTGATGACGTTTTGAGACATCTCCTACAACTACAGCACCAGAATTGTACTGCTGAAGCAAGTCGGTTTTTTGGCATTTTTACGACAGGGTCCCCCCTTACGACATTTTAGCAAAAAATGTTTTTCTTAAAAAAATGCATTTTCTTACATTTTCTTACATTTACGGGTTTAGTCGGGACTCCTGATGACGTTTTGAGACATCTCCTACAACTACAGCACCAGAATTGTGCTGCTGAAGCAAGTCTGTTTTTTGAATTTTTTTTTGTAAAAAAAAAGTTTTCCCAAAAAAAGCATTTTATGCCATTTTTAGGTTTTGTAGGGACTCCTGATGACGTTTTGAGACATCTCCTACAACTACAGCACCAGAATTGTGCTGCTGAAGCAAGTCAGTTTTTTGGAATTTTTACGACAGGGTCCCCCCTTACGACATTTTAGCAAAAAAAAATGTTCGTAAAAAATGCATTTTCTTACATTTTCTTACATTTACGGGTTTAGTCGGGACTCCTGATGACGTTTTGAGACATCTCCTACAACTACAGCACCAGAATTGTGCTGCTGAAGCAAGTCTGTTTTTTGAAAAAATTTTTGTAAAAAAAAAGTTTTCCCAAAAAAAGCATTTTATGCCATTTTTAGGTTTTGTAGGGACTCCTGATGACTTTTTGAGACATCTCCTACAACTACAGCACCAGAATTGTACTGCTGAAGCAAGTCAGTTTTTTGGCATTTTTACGACAGGGTCCCCCCTTACGACATTTTAGCAAAAAATTTTTTTCTTAAAAAATGCATTTTCTTACATTTTCTTACATTTACGGGTTTAGTCGGGACTCCTGATGACGTTTTGAGACATCTCCTACAACTACAGCACCAGAATTGTGCTGCTGAAGCAAGTCTGTTTTTTGAATTTTTTTTTGTAAAAAAAAAGTTTTCCCAAAAAAAGCATTTTATGCCATTTTTAGGTTTTGTAAGGACTCCTGATGACGTTTTGAGACATCTCCTACAACTACAGCACCAGAATTGTGCTGCTGAAGCAAGTCAGTTTTTTGGAATTTTTACGACAGGGTCCCCCCTTACGACATTTTAGCAAAAAATGTTTTTCTTAAAAAATGCATTTTCTTACATTTTCTTACATTTACGGGTTTAGTCGGGACTCCTGATGACGTTTTGAGACATCTCCTACAACTACAGCACCAGAATTGTGCTGCTGAAGCAAGTCTGTTTTTTGAATTTTTTTTTGTAAAAAAAAAGTTTTCCCAAAAAAAGCATTTTATACCATTTTTAGGTTTTGTAGGGACTCCTGATGACGTTTTGAGACATCTCCTACAACTACAGCACCAGAAGTGTACTGCTGAAGAAAGGCGGTTTTTTGGCATTTTTACGACAGGGTCCCCCCTTACGACATTTTAGCAAAAAATGTTTTTCGTAAAAAATGCATTTTCTGACATTTTCTTACATTTACGGGTTTAGTCGGGACTCCTGATGACGTTTTGAGACATCTCCTACAACTACAGCACCAGAATTGTGCTGCTGAAGCAAGTCCGTTTTTTGGAAAAAAAATTTGGAAAAAAAAAGTTTTCCCAAAAAAAGCATTTTATGCCATTTTTAGGTTTTGTAGGGACTCCTGATGACGTTTTGAGACATCTCCTACAACTACAGCACCAGAATTGTACTGCTGAAGCAAGTCCGTTTTTTGGCGTTTTTACGACAGGGTCCCCCCTTACGACATTTTAGCAAAAAATGTTTTTCTTAAAAAATGCATTTTCTTACATTTTCTTACATTTACGGGTTTAGTCGGGACTCCTGATGACGTTTTGAGACATCTCCTACAACTACAGCACCAGAATTGTGCTGCTGAAGCAAGTCTGTTTTTTGAATTTTTTTTTGTAAAAAAAAAGTTTTCCCAAAAAAAGCATTTTATGCCATTTTTAGGTTTTGTAGGGACTCCTGATGACGTTTTGATACATCTCCTACAACTACAGCACCAGAATTGTACTGCTGAAGCAAGTCGGTTTTTTGGCATTTTTACGACAGGGTCCCCCCTTACGACATTTTAGCAAAAAATGTTTTTCTTAAAAAATGCATTTTCTTACATTTTCTTACATTTACGGGTTTAGTCGGGACTCCTGATGACGTTTTGAGACATCTCCTACAACTACAGCACCAGAATTGTGCTGCTGAAGCAAGTCTGTTTTTTGAATTTTTTTTTGTAAAAAAAAAGTTTTCCCAAAAAAAGCATTTTATGCCATTTTTAGGTTTTGTAGGGACTCCTGATGACGTTTTGAGACATCTCCTACAACTACAGCACCAGAATTGTGCTGCTGAAGCAAGTCATTTTTTTGGAATTTTTACGACAGGGTCCCCCCTTACGACATTTTAGCAAAAAAATTTTTTCGTAAAAAATGCATTTTCTTACATTTTCTTACATTTACGGGTTTAGTCGGGACTCCTGATGACGTTTTGAGACATCTCCTACAACTACAGCACCAGAATTGTGCTGCTGAAGCAAGTCTGTTTTTGAATTTTTTTTTGTAAAAAAAAAGTTTTCCCAAAAAAAGCATTTTATGCCATTTTTAGGTTTTGTAGGGACTCCTGATGACGTTTTGAGACATCTCCTACAACTACAGCACCAGAATTGTGCAGCTGAAGCAAGTCAGTTTTTTGGAATTTTTACGACAGGGTCCCCCCTTACGACATTTTAGCAAAAAATGTTTTTCGTAAAAAATGCATTTTCTTACATTTTCTTACATTTACGGGTTTAGTCGGGACTCCTGATGACGTTTTGAGACATCTCCTACAACTACAGCACCAGAATTGTGCTGCTGAAGCAAGTCCGTTTTTTGGAATTTTTTTTTGTAAAAAAAAAGTTTTCCCAAAAAAAGCATTTTATGCCATTTTTAGGTTTTGTAGGGACTCCTGATGACGTTTTGAGACATCTCCTACAACTACAGCACCAGAATTGTACTGCTGAAGCAAGTCGGTTTTTTGGCATTTTTACGACAGGGTCCCCCCTTACGACATTTTAGCAAAAAATGTTTTTCTTAAAAAATGCATTTTCTTACATTTTCTTACATTTACGGGTTTAGTCGGGACTCCTGATGACGTTTTGAGACATCTCCTACAACTACAGCACCAGAATTGTGCTGCTGAAGCAAGTCTGTTTTTTGAATTTTTTTTTGTAAAAAAAAAGTTTTCCCAAAAAAAGCATTTTATGCCATTTTTAGGTTTTGTAGGGACTCCTGATGACGTTTTGAGACATCTCCTACAACTACAGCACCAGAATTGTGCTGCTGAAGCAAGTCAGTTTTTTGGAATTTTTACGACAGACATTTTAGCAAAAAAATTTTTTCGTAAAAAATGCATTTTCTTACATTTTCTTACATTTACGGGTTTAGTCGGGACTCCTGATGACGTTTTGAGACATCTCCTACAACTACAGCACCAGAATTGTGCTGCTGAAGCAAGTCTGTTTTTTGAAAAAATTTTTGTAAAAAAAAAGTTTTCCCAAAAAAAGCATTTTATGCCATTTTTAGGTTTTGTAGGGACTCCTGATGACTTTTTGAGACATCTCCTACAACTACAGCACCAGAATTGTACTGCTGAAGCAAGTCAGTTTTTTGGCATTTTTACGACAGGGTCCCCCCTTACGACATTTTAGCAAAAAAAATTTTTCTTAAAAAATGCATTTTCTTACATTTTCTTACATTTACGGGTTTAGTCGGGACTCCTGATGACGTTTTGAGACATCTCCTACAACTACAGCACCAGAATTGTGCTGCTGAAGCAAGTCTGTTTTTTGAATTTTTTTTTGTAAAAAAAAAGTTTTCCCAAAAAAAGCATTTTATGCCATTTTTAGGTTTTGTAAGGACTCCTGATGACGTTTTGAGACATCTCCTACAACTACAGCACCAGAATTGTGCTGCTGAAGCAAGTCAGTTTTTTGGAATTTTTACGACAGGGTCCCCCCTTACGACATTTTAGCAAAAAATGCTTTTCGTAAAAAATGCATTTTCTTACATTTTCTTACATTTACGGGTTTAGTCGGGACTCCTGATGACGTTTTGAGACATCTCCTATAACTACAGCACCAGAATTGTGCTGCTGAAGCAAGTCTGTTTTTTGAATTTTTTTTTGTAAAAAAAAAGTTTTCCCAAAAAAAGCATTTTATGCCATTTTTAGGTTTTGTAGGGACTCCTGATGACGTTTTGAGACATCTCCTACAACTACAGCACCAGAATTGTACTGCTGAAGCAAGTCGGTTTTTTGGCATTTTTACGACAGGGTCCCCCCTTACGACATTTTAGCAAAAAATGTTTTTCGTAAAAAATGCATTTTCTGACATTTTCTTACATTTACGGGTTTAGTCGGGACTCCTGATGACGTTTTGAGACATCTCCTACAACTACAGCACCAGAATTGTGCTGCTGAAGCAAGTCTGTTTTTTGAATTTTTTTTTGTAAAAAAAAAGTTTTCCCAAAAAAAGCATTTTATGCCATTTTTAGGTTTTGTAGGGACTCCTGATGACGTTTTGAGACATCTCCTACAACTACAGCACCAGAATTGTGCTGCTGAAGCAAGTCAGTTTTTTGGAATTTTTACGACAGGGTCCCCCCTTACGACATTTTAGCAAAAAAAAAATTTCGTAAAAAATGCATTTTCTTACATTTTCTTACATTTACGGGTTTAGTCGGGACTCCTGATGACGTTTTGAGACATCTCCTACAACTACAGCACCAGAATTGTGCTGCTGAAGCAAGTCTGTTTTTTGAAAAAATTTTTGTAAAAAAAAAGTTTTCCCAAAAAAAGCATTTTATGCCATTTTTAGGTTTTGTAGGGACTCCTGATGACTTTTTGAGACATCTCCTACAACTACAGCACCAGAATTGTACTGCTGAAGCAAGTCAGTTTTTTGGCATTTTTACGACAGGGTCCCCCCTTACGACATTTTAGCAAAAAAATTTTTTCTTAAAAAATGCATTTTCTTACATTTTCTTACATTTACGGGTTTAGTCGGGACTCCTGATGACGTTTTGAGACATCTCCTACAACTACAGCACCAGAATTGTGCTGCTGAAGCAAGTCTGTTTTTTGAATTTTTTTTTGTAAAAAAAAAGTTTTCCCAAAAAAAGCATTTTATGCCATTTTTAGGTTTTGTAAGGACTCCTGATGACGTTTTGAGACATCTCCTACAACTACAGCACCAGAATTGTGCTGCTGAAGCAAGTCAGTTTTTTGGAATTTTTACGACAGGGTCCCCCCTTACGACATTTTAGCAAAAAATGTTTTTCTTAAAAAATGCATTTTCTTACATTTTCTTACATTTACGGGTTTAGTCGGGACTCCTGATGACGTTTTGAGACATCTCCTACAACTACAGCACCAGAATTGTGCTGCTGAAGCAAGTCTGTTTTTTGAATTTTTTTTTGTAAAAAAAAAGTTTTCCCAAAAAAAGCATTTTATACCATTTTTAGGTTTTGTAGGGACTCCTGATGACGTTTTGAGACATCTCCTACAACTACAGCACCAGAAGTGTACTGCTGAAGAAAGGCGGTTTTTTGGCATTTTTACGACAGGGTCCCCCCTTACGACATTTTAGCAAAAAATGTTTTTCGTAAAAAATGCATTTTCTTACATTTTCTTACATTTACGGGTTTAGTCGGGACTCCTGATGACGTTTTGAGACATCTCCTATAACTACAGCACCAGAATTGTGCTGCTGAAGCAAGTCTGTTTTTTGAATTTTTTTTTGTAAAAAAAAAGTTTTCCCAAAAAAAGCATTTTATGCCATTTTTAGGTTTTGTAGGGACTCCTGATGACGTTTTGAGACATCTCCTACAACTACAGCACCAGAATTGTACTGCTGAAGCAAGTCGGTTTTTTGGCATTTTTACGACAGGGTCCCCCCTTACGACATTTTAGCAAAAAATGTTTTTCGTAAAAAATGCATTTTCTGACATTTTCTTACATTTACGGGTTTAGTCGGGACTCCTGATGACGTTTTGAGACATCTCCTACAACTACAGCACCAGAATTGTGCTGCTGAAGCAAGTCTGTTTTTTGAGGGTTTTTTTGTAAAAAAAAAGTTTTCCCAAAAAAAGCATTTTATGCCATTTTTAGGTTTTGTAGGGACTCCTGATGACGTTTTGAGACATCTCCTACAACTACAGCACCAGAATTGTGCAGCTGAAGCAAGTCAGTTTTTTGGAATTTTTACGACAGGGTCCCCCCTTACGACATTTTAGCAAAAAATGTTTTTCGTAAAAAATGCATTTTCTTACATTTTCTTACATTTACGGGTTTAGTCGGGACTCCTGATGACGTTTTGAGACATCTCCTACAACTACAGCACCAGAATTGTGCTGCTGAAGCAAGTCTGTTTTTTGAATTTTTTTTTGTAAAAAAAAAGTTTTCCCAAAAAAAGCATTTTATGCCATTTTTAGGTTTTGTAGGGACTCCTGATGACGTTTTGATACATCTCCTACAACTACAGCACCAGAATTGTACTGCTGAAGCAAGTCGGTTTTTTGGCATTTTTACGACAGGGTCCCCCCTTACGACATTTTAGCAAAAAATGTTTTTCTTAAAAAATGCATTTTCTTACATTTTCTTACATTTACGGGTTTAGTCGGGACTCCTGATGACGTTTTGAGACATCTCCTACAACTACAGCACCAGAATTGTGCTGCTGAAGCAAGTCTGTTTTTTGAATTTTTTTTTGTAAAAAAAAAGTTTTCCCAAAAAAAGCATTTTATGCCATTTTTAGGTTTTGTAGGGACTCCTGATGACGTTTTGAGACATCTCCTACAACTACAGCACCAGAATTGTGCTGCTGAAGCAAGTCATTTTTTTGGAATTTTTACGACAGGGTCCCCCCTTACGACATTTTAGCAAAAAAATTTTTTCGTAAAAAATGCATTTTCTTACATTTTCTTACATTTACGGGTTTAGTCGGGACTCCTGATGACGTTTTGAGACATCTCCTACAACTACAGCACCAGAATTGTGCTGCTGAAGCAAGTCTGTTTTTTGAATTTTTTTTTGTAAAAAAAAAGTTTTCCCAAAAAAAGCATTTTATGCCATTTTTAGGTTTTGTAGGGACTCCTGATGACGTTTTGAGACATCTCCTACAACTACAGCACCAGAATTGTGCAGCTGAAGCAAGTCAGTTTTTTGGAATTTTTACGACAGGGTCCCCCCTTACGACATTTTAGCAAAAAATGTTTTTCGTAAAAAATGCATTTTCTTACATTTTCTTACATTTACGGGTTTAGTCGGGACTCCTGATGACGTTTTGAGACATCTCCTACAACTACAGCACCAGAATTGTGCTGCTGAAGCAAGTCCGTTTTTTGGAAATTTTTTTTGTAAAAAAAAAGTTTTCCCAAAAAAAGCATTTTATGCCATTTTTAGGTTTTGTAGGGACTCCTGATGACGTTTTGAGACATCTCCTACAACTACAGCACCAGAATTGTACTGCTGAAGCAAGTCGGTTTTTTGGCATTTTTACGACAGGGTCCCCCCTTACGACATTTTAGCAAAAAATGTTTTTCTTAAAAAATGCATTTTCTTACATTTTCTTACATTTACGGGTTTAGTCGGGACTCCTGATGACGTTTTGAGACATCTCCTACAACTACAGCACCAGAATTGTGCTGCTGAAGCAAGTCTGTTTTTTGAATTTTTTTTTGTAAAAAAAAAGTTTTCCCAAAAAAAGCATTTTATGCCATTTTTAGGTTTTGTAGGGACTCCTGATGACGTTTTGAGACATCTCCTACAACTACAGCACCAGAATTGTGCTGCTGAAGCAAGTCAGTTTTTTGGAATTTTTACGACAGACATTTTAGCAAAAAAAATTTTTCGTAAAAAATGCATTTTCTTACATTTTCTTACATTTACGGGTTTAGTCGGGACTCCTGATGACGTTTTGAGACATCTCCTACAACTACAGCACCAGAATTGTGCTGCTGAAGCAAGTCTGTTTTTTGAAAAATTTTTTGTAAAAAAAAGTTTTCCCAAAAAAAGCATTTTATGCCATTTTTAGGTTTTGTAGGGACTCCTGATGACTTTTTGAGACATCTCCTACAACTACAGCACCAGAATTGTACTGCTGAAGCAAGTCAGTTTTTTGGCATTTTTACGACAGGGTCCCCCCTTACGACATTTTAGCAAAAAAAATTTTTCTTAAAAAATGCATTTTCTTACATTTTCTTACATTTACGGGTTTAGTCGGGACTCCTGATGACGTTTTGAGACATCTCCTACAACTACAGCACCAGAATTGTGCTGCTGAAGCAAGTCTGTTTTTTGAATTTTTTTTTGTAAAAAAAAAGTTTTCCCAAAAAAAGCATTTTATGCCATTTTTAGGTTTTGTAAGGACTCCTGATGACGTTTTGAGACATCTCCTACAACTACAGCACCAGAATTGTGCTGCTGAAGCAAGTCAGTTTTTTGGAATTTTTACGACAGGGTCCCCCCTTACGACATTTTAGCAAAAAATGTTTTTCTTAAAAAATGCATTTTCTTACATTTTCTTACATTTACGGGTTTAGTCGGGACTCCTGATGACGTTTTGAGACATCTCCTACAACTACAGCACCAGAATTGTGCTGCTGAAGCAAGTCTGTTTTTTGAATTTTTTTTTGTAAAAAAAAAGTTTTCCCAAAAAAAGCATTTTATACCATTTTTAGGTTTTGTAGGGACTCCTGATGACGTTTTGAGACATCTCCTACAACTACAGCACCAGAAGTGTACTGCTGAAGCAAGTCGGTTTTTTGGCATTTTTACGACAGGGTCCCCCCTTACGACATTTTAGCAAAAAATGCTTTTCGTAAAAAATGCATTTTCTTACATTTTCTTACATTTACGGGTTTAGTCGGGACTCCTGATGACGTTTTGAGACATCTCCTACAACTACAGCACCAGAATTGTGCTGCTGAAGCAAGTCTGTTTTTTGAATTTTTTTTTGTAAAAAAAAAGTTTTCCCAAAAAAAGCATTTTATGCCATTTTTAGGTTTTGTAGGGACTCCTGATGACGTTTTGAGACATCTCCTACAACTACAGCACCAGAATTGTACTGCTGAAGCAAGTCGGTTTTTTGGCATTTTTACGACAGGGTCCCCCCTTACGACATTTTAGCAAAAAATGTTTTTCGTAAAAAATGCATTTTCTGACATTTTCTTACATTTACGGGTTTAGTCGGGACTCCTGATGACGTTTTGAGACATCTCCTACAACCACAGCACCAGAATTGTGCTGCTGAAGCAAGTCTGTTTTTTGAGGTTTTTTTTGTAAAAAAAAAGTTTTCCCAAAAAAAGCATTTTATGCCATTTTTAGGTTTTGTAGGGACTCCTGATGACGTTTTGAGACATCTCCTACAACTACAGCACCAGAATTGTGCAGCTGAAGCAAGTCAGTTTTTTGGAATTTTTACGACAGGGTCCCCCCTTACGACATTTTAGCAAAAAATGTTTTTCGTAAAAAATGCATTTTCTTACATTTTCTTACATTTACGGGTTTAGTCGGAACTCCTGATGACGTTTTGAGACATCTCCTACAACTACAGCACCAGAATTGTGCTGCTGAAGCAAGTCTGTTTTTTGAATTTTTTTTTGTAAAAAAAAAGTTTTCCCAAAAAAAGCATTTTATGCCATTTTTAGGTTTTGTAGGGACTCCTGATGACGTTTTGATACATCTCCTACAACTACAGCACCAGAATTGTACTGCTGAAGCAAGTCGGTTTTTTGGCATTTTTACGACAGGGTCCCCCCTTACGACATTTTAGCAAAAAATGTTTTTCTTAAAAAATGCATTTTCTTACATTTTCTTACATTTACGGGTTTAGTCGGGACTCCTGATGACGTTTTGAGACATCTCCTACAACTACAGCACCAGAATTGTGCTGCTGAACAAAGTCCGTTTTTTGTAATTTTTTTTGTAAAAAAAAAGTTTTCCCAAAAAAAGCATTTTCTGCCATTTTTAGGTTTTGTAGGGACTCCTGATGACGTTTTGAGACATCTCCTACAACTACAGCACCAGAATTGTACTGCTGAAGCAAGTCCGTTTTTTGGCATTTTTACGACAGGGTCCCCCCTTACGACATTTTAGCAAAAAATGTTTTTTGTAAAAAATGCATTTTCTTACATTTTCTTACATTTACGGGTTTAGTCGGGGCTCCTGATGACGTTTTGAGACATCTCCTACAACTACAGCACCAGAATTGTGCTGCTGAAGCAAGTCAGTTTTTTGGAATTTTTACGACAGGGTCGTAAATTTTAGCAAAAAATGTTTTTCGTAAAAAATGCATTTTCTTACATTTTCTTACATTTACGGGTTTAGTCGGGACTCCTGATGACGTTTTGAGACATCTCCTACAACTACAGCACCAGAATTGTGCTGCTGAAGCAAGTCAGTTTTTTGGAATTTTTATTTGTAAAAAAAAAGTTTTCCCAAAAAAAGCATTTTATGCCATTTTTAGGTTTTGTAGGGACTCCTGATGACGTTTTGAGACATCTCCTACAACTACAGCACCAGGATTGTACTGCTGAAGCAAGTCGGTTTTTTGGCATTTTTACGACAGGGTCCCCCCTTACGACATTTTAGCAAAAAATGTTTTTCTTAAAAAATGCATTTTCTTACATTTACGGGTTTAGTCGGGACTCCTGATGACGTTTTGAGACATCTCCTACAAATACAGCACCAGAATTGTGCTGCTGAAGCAAGTCCGTTTTTTGGAAAAAATTTTTGTAAAAAAAAAGTTTTCCCAAAAAAAGCATTTTCAGCCATTTTTAGGTTTTGTAGGGACTCCTGATGACGTTTTGAGACATCTCCTACAACTACAGCACCAGAATTGTACTGCTGAAGCAAGTCGGTTTTTTGGCATTTTTACGACAGGGTCCCCCCTTACGACATTTTAGAAAAAAATGTTTTTCTTAGAAAATGCATTTTCTTACATTTTCTTACATTTACGGGTTTAGTCGGGACTCCTGATGACGTTTTGAGACATCTCCTACAACTACAGCACCAGAATTGTGCTGCTGAAGCAAGTCTGTTTTTTGAATGTTTTTTTGTAAAAAAAAAGTTTTCCCAAAAAAAGCATTTTATGCCATTTTTAGGTTTTGTAGGGACTCCTGATGACGTTTTAAGACATCTCCTACAACTACAGCACCAGAATTGTGCTGCTGAAGCAAGCCAGTTTTTTGGCATTTTTACGACAGGGTCCCCCCTTACGACATTTTAGCAAAAAATGTTTTTCTTAAAAAATGCATTTTCTTACATTTTCTTAAATTTACGGGTTTAGTCGGGACTCCTGATGACGTTTTGAGACATCTCCTACAACTACAGCACCAGAATTGTGCTGCTGAAGCAAGTCCGTTTTTTGGAATTTTTTTTTGTAAAAAAAAAGTTTTCCCAAAAAAAGCATTTTCTGACATTTTTAGGTTTTGTAGGGACTCCTGATGACGTTTTGAGACATCTCCTACAACTACAGCACCAGAATTGTACTGCTGAAGCAAGTCCGTTTTTTGGCATTTTTACGACAGGGTCCCCCCTTACGACATTTTAGCAAAAAATGTTTTTCGTAAAAAATGCATTTTCTGACATTTTCTTACATTTACGGGTTTAGTCGGGACTCCTGATGACGTTTTGAGACATCTCCTACAACTACAGCACCAGAATTGTGCTGCTGAAGCAAGTCTGTTTTTTGAGGTTTTTTTTGTAAAAAAAAAGTTTTCCCAAAAAAAGCATTTTATGCCATTTTTAGGTTTTGTAGGGACTCCTGATGACGTTTTGAGACATCTCCTACAACTACAGCACCAGAATTGTGCAGCTGAAGCAAGTCAGTTTTTTGGAATTTTTACGACAGGGTCCCCCCTTACGACATTTTAGCAAAAAATGTTTTTCTTAAAAAATGCATTTTCTTACATTTCCTTACATTTACGGGTTTAGTCGGGACTCCTGATGACGTTTTGAGACATCTCCTACAACTACAGCACCAGAATTGTGCTGCTGAAGCAAGTCCGTTTTTTGGAATTTTTTTTTTGTAAAAAAAAAGTTTTCCCAAAAAAAGCATTTTCTGCCATTTTTAGGTTTTGTAGGGACTCCTGATGACGTTTTGAGACATCTCCTACAACTACAGCACCAGGATTGTACTGCTGAAGCAAGTCGGTTTTTTGGCATTTTTACGACAGGGTCCCCCCTTACGACATTTTAGCAAAAAATGTTTTTCTTAAAAAATGCATTTTCTTACATTTACGGGTTTAGTCGGGACTCCTGATGACGTTTTGAGACATCTCCTACAAATACAGCACCAGAATTGTGCTGCTGAAGCAAGTCCGTTTTTTGGAAAAAATTTTTGTAAAAAAAAAGTTTTCCCAAAAAAAGCATTTTCAGCCATTTTTAGGTTTTGTAGGGACTCCTGATGACGTTTTGAGACATCTCCTACAACTACAGCACCAGAATTGTACTGCTGAAGCAAGTCGGTTTTTTGGCATTTTTACGACAGGGTCCCCCCTTACGACATTTTAGAAAAAAATGTTTTTCTTAGAAAATGCATTTTCTTACATTTTCTTACATTTACGGGTTTAGTCGGGACTCCTGATGACGTTTTGAGACATCTCCTACAACTACAGCACCAGAATTGTGCTGCTGAAGCAAGTCTGTTTTTTGAATGTTTTTTTGTAAAAAAAAAGTTTTCCCAAAAAAAGCATTTTATGCCATTTTTAGGTTTTGTAGGGACTCCTGATGACGTTTTAAGACATCTCCTACAACTACAGCACCAGAATTGTGCTGCTGAAGCAAGTCAGTTTTTTGGCATTTTTACGACAGGGTCCCCCCTTACGACATTTTAGCAAAAAATGTTTTTCTTAAAAAATGCATTTTCTTACATTTTCTTAAATTTACGGGTTTAGTCGGGACTCCTGATGACGTTTTGAGACATCTCCTACAACTACAGCACCAGAATTGTGCTGCTGAAGCAAGTCCGTTTTTTGGAATTTTTTTTTGTAAAAAAAAAGTTTTCCCAAAAAAAGCATTTTCTGACATTTTTAGGTTTTGTAGGGACTCCTGATGACGTTTTGAGACATCTCCTACAACTACAGCACCAGAATTGTACTGCTGAAGCAAGTCCGTTTTTTGGCATTTTTACGACAGGGTCCCCCCTTACGACATTTTAGCAAAAAATGTTTTTCGTAAAAAATGCATTTTCTGACATTTTCTTACATTTACGGGTTTAGTCGGGACTCCTGATGACGTTTTGAGACATCTCCTACAACTACAGCACCAGAATTGTGCTGCTGAAGCAAGTCTGTTTTTTGAATTTTTTTTTGTAAAAAAAAAGTTTTCCCAAAAAAAGCATTTTATGCCATTTTTAGGTTTTGTAGGGACTCCTGATGACGTTTTGAGACATCTCCTACAACTACAGCACCAGAATTGTACTGCTGAAGCAAGTCCGTTTTTTGGCATTTTTACGACAGGGTCCCCCCTTACGACATTTTAGCAAAAAATGTTTTTCGTAAAAAATGCATTTTCTGACATTTTCTTACATTTACGGGTTTAGTCGGGACTCCTGATGACGTTTTGAGACATCTCCTACAACTACAGCACCAGAATTGTGCTGCTGAAGCAAGTCTGTTTTTTGAAAAAATTTTGTAAAAAAAGTTTTCCCAAAAAAAGCATTTTATGCCATTTTTAGGTTTTGTAGGGACTCCTGATGACGTTTTGAGACATCTCCTACAACTACAGCACCAGAATTGTGCTGCTGAAGCAAGTCAGTTTTTTGGAATTTTTACGACAGGGTCCCCCCTTACGACATTTTAGCAAAAAATGTTTTTCGTAAAAAATGCATTTTCTTACATTTTCTTATATTTACGGGTTTAGTCGGGACTCCTGATGACGTTTTGAGACATCTCCTACAACTACAGCACCAGAATTGTGCTGCTGAAGCAAGTCCGTTTTTTGGAAAAAAATTTTGGAAAAAAAAAGTTTTCCCAAAAAAAGCATTTTATGCCATTTTTAGGTTTTGTAGGGACTCCTGATGACGTTTTGAGACATCTCCTACAACTACAGCACCAGAATTGTACTGCTGAAGCAAGTCGGTTTTTTGGCGTTTTTACGACAGGGTCCCCCCTTACGACATTTTAGCAAAAAATGTTTTTCTTAAAAAATGCATTTTCTTACATTTTCTTACATTTACGGGTTTAGTCGGGACTCCTGATGACGTTTTGAGACATCTCCTACAACTACAGCACCAGAATTGTGCTGCTGAAGCAAGTCCGTTTTTTGGAATTTTTTTTTGTAAAAAAAAAGTTTTCCCAAAAAAAGCATTTTCTGCCATTTTTAGGTTTTGTAGGGACTCCTGATGACGTTTTGAGACATCTCCTACAACTACAGCACCAGAATTGTACTGCTGAAGCAAGTCGTTTTTTTGGCATTTTTACGACAGGGTCCCCCCTTACGACATTTTAGCAAAAAATGTTTTTCGTAAAAAATGCATTTTCTTACATTTTCTTACATTTACGGGTTTAGTCGGGACTCCTGATGACGTTTTGAGACATCTCCTACAACTACAGCACCAGAATTGTGCTGCTGAAGCAAGTCTGTTTTTTGAAATTTTTTTTGTAAAAAAAAAGTTTTCCCAAAAAAAGCATTTTATACCATTTTTAGGTTTTGTAGGGACTCCTGATGACGTTTTGAGACATCTCCTACAACTACAGCACCAGAATTGTACTGCTGAAGCAAGTCGTTTTTTTGGCATTTTTACGACAGGGTCCCCCCTTACGACATTTTAGCAAAAAATGTTTTTCGTAAAAAATGCATTTTCTTACATTTTCTTACATTTACGGGTTTAGTCGGGACTCCTGATGACGTTTTGAGACATCTCCTATAACTACAGCACCAGAATTGTGCTGCTGAAGCAAGTCTGTTTTTTGAATTTTTTTTTGTAAAAAAAAAGTTTTCCCAAAAAAAGCATTTTATGCCATTTTTAGGTTTTGTAGTGACTCCTGATGACGTTTTGAGACATCTCCTACAACTACAGCACCAGAATTGTACTGCTGAAGCAAGTCGGTTTTTTGGCATTTTTACGACAGGGTCCCCCCTTACGACATTTTAGCAAAAAATGTTTTTCTTAAAAAATGCATTTTCTTACATTTTCTTACATTTACGGGTTTAGTCGGGACTCCTGATGACGTTTTGAGACATCTCCTACAACTACAGCACCAGAATTGTGCTGCTGAAGCAAGTCTGTTTTTTGAGGTTTTTTTTGTAAAAAAAAAAGTTTTCCCAAAAAAAGCATTTTATGCCATTTTTAGGTTTTGTAGGGACTCCTGATGACGTTTTGAGACATCTCCTACAACTACAGCACCAGAATTGTGCAGCTGAAGCAAGTCAGTTTTTTGGCATTTTTACGACAGGGTCCCCCCTTACGACATTTTAGCAAAAAAAATTTTTCTTAAAAAATGCATTTTCTTACATTTTCTTACATTTACGGGTTTAGTCGGGACTCCTGATGACGTTTTGAGACATCTCCTACAACTACAGCACCAGAATTGTGCTGCTGAAGCAAGTCTGTTTTTTGAATTTTTTTTTGTAAAAAAAAAGTTTTCCCAAAAAAAGCATTTTATGCCATTTTTAGGTTTTGTAAGGACTCCTGATGACGTTTTGAGACATCTCCTACAACTACAGCACCAGAATTGTGCTGCTGAAGCAAGTCTGTTTTTTGGAATTTTTACGACAGGGTCCCCCCTTACGACATTTTAGCAAAAAATGTTTTTCTTAAAAAATGCATTTTCTTACATTTTCTTACATTTACGGGTTTAGTCGGGACTCCTGATGACGTTTTGAGACATCTCCTACAACTACAGCACCAGAATTGTGCTGCTGAAGCAAGTCTGTTTTTTGAATTTTTTTTTGTAAAAAAAAAGTTTTCCCAAAAAAAGCATTTTATGCCATTTTTAGGTTTTGTAGGGACTCCTGATGACGTTTTGAGACATCTCCTACAACTACAGCACCAGAATTGTACTGCTGAAGCAAGTCGGTTTTTTGGCATTTTTACGACAGGGTCCCCCCTTACGACATTTTAGCAAAAAATGTTTTTCTTAAAAAATGCATTTTCTTACATTTTCTTACATTTACGGGTTTAGTCGGGACTCCTGATGACGTTTTGAGACATCTCCTACAACTACAGCACCAGAATTGTGCTGCTGAAGCAAGTCTGTTTTTTGAATTTTTTTTTGTAAAAAAAAAGTTTTCCCAAAAAAAGCATTTTATGCCATTTTTAGGTTTTGTAGGGACTCCTGATGACGTTTTGAGACATCTCCTACAACTACAGCACCAGAATTGTGCTGCTGAAGCAAGTCAGTTTTTTGGAATTTTTACGACAGGGTCCCCCCTTACGACATTTTAGCAAAAAAATTTTTTCGTAAAAAATGCATTTTCTTACATTTTCTTACATTTACGGGTTTAGTCGGGACTCCTGATGACGTTTTGAGACATCTCCTACAACTACAGCACCAGAATTGTGCTGCTGAAGCAAGTCTGTTTTTTGAAAATTTTTTTGTAAAAAAAAAGTTTTCCCAAAAAAAGCATTTTATGCCATTTTTAGGTTTTGTAGGGACTCCTGATGACTTTTTGAGACATCTCCTACAACTACAGCACCAGAATTGTACTGCTGAAGCAAGTCAGTTTTTTGGCATTTTTACGACAGGGTCCCCCCTTACGACATTTTAGCAAAAAAATTTTTTCTTAAAAAATGCATTTTCTTACATTTTCTTACATTTACGGGTTTAGTCGGGACTCCTGATGACGTTTTGAGACATCTCCTACAACTACAGCACCAGAATTGTGCTGCTGAAGCAAGTCTGTTTTTTGAATTTTTTTTTGTAAAAAAAAAGTTTTCCCAAAAAAAGCATTTTATGCCATTTTTAGGTTTTGTAAGGACTCCTGATGACGTTTTGAGACATCTCCTACAACTACAGCACCAGAATTGTGCTGCTGAAGCAAGTCAGTTTTTTGGAATTTTTACGACATTTTAGCAAAAAATGTTTTTCTTAAAAAATGCATTTTCTTACATTTTCTTACATTTACGGGTTTAGTCGGGACTCCTGATGACGTTTTGAGACATCTCCTACAACTACAGCACCAGAATTGTGCTGCTGAAGCAAGTCTGTTTTTTGAAATTTTTTTTGTAAAAAAAAAGTTTTCCCAAAAAAAGCATTTTATACCATTTTTAGGTTTTGTAGGGACTCCTGATGACGTTTTGAGACATCTCCTACAACTACAGCACCAGAAGTGTACTGCTGAAGCAAGTCGGTTTTTTGGCATTTTTACGACAGGGTCCCCCCTTACGACATTTTAGCAAAAAATGTTTTTTGTAAAAAATGCATTTTCTTACATTTTCTTACATTTACGGGTTTAGTCGGGACTCCTGATGACGTTTTGAGACATCTCCTATAACTACAGCACCAGAATTGTGCTGCTGAAGCAAGTCTGTTTTTTGAATTTTTTTTTGTAAAAAAAAAGTTTTCCCAAAAAAAGCATTTTATGCCATTTTTAGGTTTTGTAGGGACTCCTGATGACGTTTTGAGACATCGCCTACAACTACAGCACCAGAATTGTACTGCTGAAGCAAGTCGGTTTTTTGGCATTTTTACGACAGGGTCCCCCCTTACGACATTTTAGCAAAAAATGTTTTTCGTAAAAAATGCATTTTCTGACATTTTCTTACATTTACGGGTTTAGTCGGGACTCCTGATGACGTTTTGAGACATCTCCTACAACTACAGCACCAGAATTGTGCTGCTGAAGCAAGTCCGTTTTTTGGAATTTTTTTTTGTAAAAAAAAAGTTTTCCCAAAAAAAGCATTTTCTGCCATTTTTAGGTTTTGTAGGGACTCCTGATGACGTTTTGAGACATCTCCTACAACTACAGCACCAGAATTGTACTGCTGAAGCAAGTCGGTTTTTTGGCATTTTTACGACAGGGTCCCCCCTTACGACATTTTAGCAAAAAATGTTTTTCTTAAAAAATGCATTTTCTTACATTTTCTTACATTTACGGGTTTAGTCGGGACTCCTGATGACGTTTTGAGACATCTCCTACAACTACAGCACCAGAATTGTGCTGCTGAAGCAAGTCTGTTTTTTGAATTTTTTTTTGTAAAAAAAAAGTTTTCCCAAAAAAAGCATTTTATGCCATTTTTAGGTTTTGTAGGGACTCCTGATGACGTTTTGAGACATCTCCTACAACTACAGCACCAGAATTGTGCTGCTGAAGCAAGTCAGTTTTTTGGAATTTTTACGACAGACATTTTAGCAAAAAAAAATTTTCGTAAAAAATGCATTTTCTTACATTTTCTTACATTTACGGGTTTAGTCGGGACTCCTGATGACGTTTTGAGACATCTCCTACAACTACAGCACCAGAATTGTGCTGCTGAAGCAAGTCTGTTTTTTGAAAAAAATTTTGTAAAAAAAAAGTTTTCCCAAAAAAAGCATTTTATGCCATTTTTAGGTTTTGTAGGGACTCCTGATGACTTTTTGAGACATCTCCTACAACTACAGCACCAGAATTGTACTGCTGAAGCAAGTCAGTTTTTTGGCATTTTTACGACAGGGTCCCCCCTTACGACATTTTAGCAAAAAAATTTTTTCTTAAAAAATGCATTTTCTTACATTTACGGGTTTAGTCGGGACTCCTGATGACGTTTTGAGACATCTCCTACAACTACAGCACCAGAATTGTGCTGCTGAAGCAAGTCAGTTTTTTGGAATTTTTACGACAGGGTCCCCCCTTACGACATTTTAGCAAAAAATGTTTTTCTTAAAAAATGCATTTTCTTACATTTTCTTACATTTACGGGTTTAGTCGGGACTCCTGATGACGTTTTGAGACATCTCCTACAACTACAGCACCAGAATTGTGCTGCTGAAGCAAGTCTGTTTTTTGAATTTTTTTTTGTAAAAAAAAAGTTTTCCCAAAAAAAGCATTTTATACCATTTTTAGGTTTTGTAGGGACTCCTGATGACGTTTTGAGACATCTCCTACAACTACAGCACCAGAAGTGTACTGCTGAAGCAAGTCGGTTTTTTGGCATTTTTACGACAGGGTCCCCCCTTACGACATTTTAGCAAAAAATGCTTTTCGTAAAAAATGCATTTTCTTACATTTTCTTACATTTACGGGTTTAGTCGGGACTCCTGATGACGTTTTGAGACATCTCCTATAACTACAGCACCAGAATTGTGCTGCTGAAGCAAGTCTGTTTTTTGAATTTTTTTTTGTAAAAAAAAAGTTTTCCCAAAAAAAGCATTTTATGCCATTTTTAGGTTTTGTAGGGACTCCTGATGACGTTTTGAGACATCTCCTACAACTACAGCACCAGAATTGTACTGCTGAAGCAAGTCGGTTTTTTGGCATTTTTACGACAGGGTCCCCCCTTACGACATTTTAGCAAAAAATGTTTTTCTTAAAAAATGCATTTTCTGACATTTTCTTACATTTACGGGTTTAGTCGGGACTCCTGATGACGTTTTGAGACATCTCCTACAACTACAGCACCAGAATTGTGCTGCTGAAGCAAGTCTGTTTTTTGAGGGTTTTTTTGTAAAAAAAAAGTTTTCCCAAAAAAAGCATTTTATGCCATTTTTAGGTTTTGTAGGGACTCCTGATGACGTTTTGAGACATCTCCTACAACTACAGCACCAGAATTGTGCAGCTGAAGCAAGTCAGTTTTTTGGAATTTTTACGACAGGGTCCCCCCTTACGACATTTTAGCAAAAAATGTTTTTCGTAAAAAATGCATTTTCTTACATTTTCTTACATTTACGGGTTTAGTCGGGACTCCTGATGACGTTTTGAGACATCTCCTACAACTACAGCACCAGAATTGTGCTGCTGAAGCAAGTCTGTTTTTTGAATTTTTTTTTGTAAAAAAAAAGTTTTCCCAAAAAAAGCATTTTATGCCATTTTTAGGTTTTGTAGGGACTCCTGATGACGTTTTGATACATCTCCTACAACTACAGCACCAGAATTGTACTGCTGAAGCAAGTCGGTTTTTTGGCATTTTTACGACAGGGTCCCCCCTTACGACATTTTAGCAAAAAATGTTTTTCTTAAAAAATGCATTTTCTTACATTTTCTTACATTTACGGGTTTAGTCGGGACTCCTGATGACGTTTTGAGACATCTCCTACAACTACAGCACCAGAATTGTGCTGCTGAAGCAAGTCCGTTTTTTGGAATTTTTTTTTGTAAAAAAAAAGTTTTCCCAAAAAAAGCATTTTCTGCCATTTTTAGGTTTTGTAGGGACTCCTGATGACGTTTTGAGACATCTCCTACAACTACAGCACCAGAATTGTACTGCTGAAGCAAGTCCGTTTTTTGCCATTTTTACGACAGGGTCCCCCCTTACGACATTTTAGCAAAAAATGTTTTTCGTAAAAAATGCATTTTCTTACATTTTCTTACATTTACGGGTTTAGTCGGGACTCCTGATGACGTTTTGAGACATCTCCTACAACTACAGCACCAGAATTGTGCTGCTGAAGCAAGTCTGTTTTTTGAAATTTTTTTTGTAAAAAAAGTTTTCCCAAAAAAAGCATTTTATGCCATTTTTAGGTTTTGTAGGGACTCCTGATGACGTTTTGAGACATCTCCTACAACTACAGCACCAGAATTGTGCTGCTGAAGCAAGTCAGTTTTTTGGAATTTTTACGACAGGGTCCCCCCTTACGACATTTTAGCAAAAAATGTTTTTCGTAAAAAATGCATTTTCTTACATTTTCTTATATTTACGGGTTTAGTCGGGACTCCTGATGACGTTTTGAGACATCTCCTACAACTACAGCACCAGAATTGTGCTGCTGAAGCAAGTCTGTTTTTTGAAATTTTTTTTGTAAAAAAAGTTTTCCCAAAAAAAGCATTTTATGCCATTTTTAGGTTTTGTAGGGACTCCTGATGACGTTTTGATACATCTCCTACAACTACAGCACCAGAATTGTACTGCTGAAGCAAGTCGGTTTTTTGGCATTTTTACGACAGGGTCCCCCCTTACGACATTTTAGCAAAAAATGTTTTTCTTAAAAAATGCATTTTCTTACATTTTCTTACATTTACGGGTTTAGTCGGGACTCCTGATGACGTTTTGAGACATCTCCTACAACTACAGCACCAGAATTGTGCTGCTGAAGCAAGTCCGTTTTTTGGAATTTTTTTTTGTAAAAAAAAAGTTTTCCCAAAAAAAGCATTTTCTGCCATTTTTAGGTTTTGTAGGGACTCCTGATGACGTTTTGAGACATCTCCTACAACTACAGCACCAGAATTGTACTGCTGAAGCAAGTCCGTTTTTTGCCATTTTTACGACAGGGTCCCCCCTTACGACATTTTAGCAAAAAATGTTTTTCGTAAAAAATGCATTTTCTTACATTTTCTTACATTTACGGGTTTAGTCGGGACTCCTGATGACGTTTTGAGACATCTCCTACAACTACAGCACCAGAATTGTGCTGCTGAAGCAAGTCTGTTTTTTGAAATTTTTTTTGTAAAAAAAGTTTTCCCAAAAAAAGCATTTTATGCCATTTTTAGGTTTTGTAGGGACTCCTGATGACGTTTTGAGACATCTCCTACAACTACAGCACCAGAATTGTGCTGCTGAAGCAAGTCAGTTTTTTGGAATTTTTACGACAGGGTCCCCCCTTACGACATTTTAGCAAAAAATGTTTTTCGTAAAAAATGCATTTTCTTACATTTTCTTATATTTACGGGTTTAGTCGGGACTCCTGATGACGTTTTGAGACATCTCCTACAACTACAGCACCAGAATTGTGCTGCTGAAGCAAGTCTGTTTTTTGAAATTTTTTTTGTAAAAAAAGTTTTCCCAAAAAAAGCATTTTATGCCATTGTTAGGTTTTGTAGGGACTCCTGATGACGTTTTGAGACATCTCCTACAACTACAGCACCAGAATTGTGCTGCTGAAGCAAGGCAGTTTTTTGGAATTTTTACGACAGGGTCCCCCCTTACGACATTTTAGCAAAAAATGTTTTTCGTAAAAAATGAATTTTCTTACATTTTCTTATATTTACGGGTTTAGTCGGGACTCCTGATGACGTTTTGAGACATCTCCTACAACTACAGCACCAGAATTGTGCTGCTGAAGCAAGTCCGTTTTTTGGAAAAAATTTTTGGAAAAAAAAAGTTTTCCCAAAAAAAGCATTTTATGCCATTTTTAGGTTTTGTAGGGACTCCTGATGACGTTTTGAGACATCTCCTACAACTACAGCACCAGAATTGTACTGCTGAAGCAAGTCGGTTTTTTGGCGTTTTTACGACAGGGTCCCCCCTTACGACATTTTAGCAAAAAATGTTTTTCTTAAAAAATGCATTTTCTTACATTTTCTTACATTTACGGGTTTAGTCGGGACTCCTGATGACGTTTTGAGACATCTCCTACAACTACAGCACCAGAATTGTGCTGCTGAAGCAAGTCCGTTTTTTGGAATTTTTTTTTGTAAAAAAAAAGTTTTCCCAAAAAAAGCATTTTCTGCCATTTTTAGGTTTTGTAGGGACTCCTGATGACGTTTTGAGACATCTCCTACAACTACAGCACCAGAATTGTACTGCTGAAGCAAGTCCGTTTTTTGGCATTTTTACGACAGGGTCCCCCCTTACGACATTTTAGCAAAAAATGTTTTTTGTAAAAAATGCATTTTCTTACATTTTCTTACATTTACGGGTTTAGTCGGGACTCCTGATGACGTTTTGAGACATCTCCTACAACTACAGCACCAGAATTGTGCTGCTGAAGCAAGTCTGTTTTTTGAATTTTTTTTTGTAAAAAAAAAGTTTTCCCAAAAAAAGCATTTTATGCCATTTTTAGGTTTTGTAGGGACTCCTGATGACGTTTTAAGACATCTCCTACAACTACAGCACCAGAATTGTGCTGCTGAAGCAAGTCAGTTTTTTGGAATTTTTACGACAGGGTCCCCCCTTACGACATTTTAGCAAAAAATGTTTTTCGTAAAAAATGCATTTTCTTACATTTTCTTACATTTACGGGTTTAGTCGGGACTCCTGATGACGTTTTGAGACATCTCCTACAACTACAGCACCAGAATTGTGCTGCTGAAGCAAGTCTGTTTTTTGAATTTTTTTTTGTAAAAAAAAAGTTTTCCCAAAAAAAGCATTTTATACCATTTTTAGGTTTTGTAGGGACTCCTGATGACGTTTTGAGACATCTCCTACAACTACAGCACCAGAATTGTACTGCTGAAGCAAGTCGTTTTTTTGGCATTTTTACGACAGGGTCCCCCCTTACGACATTTTAGCAAAAAATGTTTTTCGTAAAAAATGCATTTTCTTACATTTTCTTACATTTACGGGTTTAGTCGGGACTCCTGATGACGTTTTGAGACATCTCCTATAACTACAGCACCAGAATTGTGCTGCTGAAGCAAGTCTGTTTTTTGAATTTTTTTTTGTAAAATAAAAGTTTTCCCAAAAAAAGCATTTTATGCCATTTTTAGGTTTTGTAGGGACTCCTGATGACGTTTTGAGACATCTCCTACAACTACAGCACCAGAATTGTACTGCTGAAGCAAGTCGGTTTTTTGGCATTTTTACGACAGGGTCCCCCCTTACGACATTTTAGCAAAAAATGTTTTTCTTAAAAAATGCATTTTCTTACATTTTCTTACATTTACGGGTTTAGTCGGGACTCCTGATGACGTTTTGAGACATCTCCTACAACTACAGCACCAGAATTGTGCTGCTGAAGCAAGTCTGTTTTTTGAATTTTTTTTTGTAAAAAAAAAGTTTTCCCAAAAAAAGCATTTTATGCCATTTTTAGGTTTTGTAGGGACTCCTGATGACGTTTTGAGACATCTCCTACAACTACAGCACCAGAATTGTGCTGCTGAAGCAAGTCAGTTTTTTGGAATTTTTACGACAGGGTCCCCCCTTACGACATTTTAGCAAAAAAATTTTTTCGTAAAAAATGCATTTTCTTACATTTTCTTACATTTACGGGTTTAGTCGGGACTCCTGATGACGTTTTGAGACATCTCCTACAACTACAGCACCAGAATTGTGCTGCTGAAGCAAGTCTGTTTTTTGAAAAATTTTTTGTAAAAAAAAAGTTTTCCCAAAAAAAGCATTTTATGCCATTTTTAGGTTTTGTAGGGACTCCTGATGACTTTTTGAGACATCTCCTACAACTACAGCACCAGAATTGTACTGCTGAAGCAAGTCAGTTTTTTGGCATTTTTACGACAGGGTCCCCCCTTACGACATTTTAGCAAAAAAAATGTTTCTTAAAAAATGCATTTTCTTACATTTTCTTACATTTACGGGTTTAGTCGGGACTCCTGATGACGTTTTGAGACATCTCCTACAACTACAGCACCAGAATTGTGCTGCTGAAGCAAGTCTGTTTTTTGAATTTTTTTTTGTAAAAAAAAAGTTTTCCCAAAAAAAGCATTTTATGCCATTTTTAGGTTTTGTAGGGACTCCTGATGACGTTTTGAGACATCTCCTACAACTACAGCACCAGAATTGTGCTGCTGAAGCAAGTCATTTTTTTGGAATTTTTACGACAGGGTCCCCCCTTACGACATTTTAGCAAAAAATTTTTTTCGTAAAAAATGCATTTTCTTACATTTTCTTACATTTACGGGTTTAGTCGGGACTCCTGATGACGTTTTGAGACATCTCCTACAACTACAGCACCAGAATTGTGCTGCTGAAGCAAGTCTGTTTTTTGAATTTTTTTTTGTAAAAAAAAAGTTTTCCCAAAAAAAGCATTTTATGCCATTTTTAGGTTTTGTAGGGACTCCTGATGACGTTTTGAGACATCTCCTACAACTACAGCACCAGAATTGTGCAGCTGAAGCAAGTCAGTTTTTTGGAATTTTTACGACAGGGTCCCCCCTTACGACATTTTAGCAAAAAATGTTTTTCGTAAAAAATGCATTTTCTTACATTTTCTTACATTTACGGGTTTAGTCGGGACTCCTGATGACGTTTTGAGACATCTCCTACAACTACAGCACCAGAATTGTGCTGCTGAAGCAAGTCCGTTTTTTGGAATTTTTTTTTGTAAAAAAAAAGTTTTCCCAAAAAAAGCATTTTATGCCATTTTTAGGTTTTGCAGGGACTCCTGATGACGTTTTGAGACATCTCCTACAACTACAGCACCAGAATTGTACTGCTGAAGCAAGTCGGTTTTTTGGCATTTTTACGACAGGGTCCCCCCTTACGACATTTTAGCAAAAAATGTTTTTCTTAAAAAATGCATTTTCTTACATTTTCTTACATTTACGGGTTTAGTCGGGACTCCTGATGACGTTTTGAGACATCTCCTACAACTACAGCACCAGAATTGTGCTGCTGAAGCAAGTCTGTTTTTTGAATTTTTTTTTGTAAAAAAAAAGTTTTCCCAAAAAAAGCATTTTATGCCATTTTTAGGTTTTGTAGGGACTCCTGATGACGTTTTGAGACATCTCCTACAACTACAGCACCAGAATTGTACTGCTGAAGCAAGTCGGTTTTTTGGCATTTTTACGACAGGGTCCCCCCTTACGACATTTTAGCAAAAAATGTTTTTCTTAAAAAATGCATTTTCTTACATTTTCTTACATTTACGGGTTTAGTCGGGACTCCTGATGACGTTTTGAGACATCTCCTACAACTACAGCACCAGAATTGTGCTGCTGAAGCAAGTCTGTTTTTTGAATTTTTTTTTGTAAAAAAAAAGTTTTCCCAAAAAAAGCATTTTATGCCATTTTTAGGTTTTGTAGGGACTCCTGATGACGTTTTGAGACATCTCCTACAACTACAGCACCAGAATTGTGCTGCTGAAGCAAGTCAGTTTTTTGGAATTTTTACGACATTTTAGCAAAAAAAATTTTTCGTAAAAAATGCATTTTCTTACATTTTCTTACATTTACGGGTTTAGTCGGGACTCCTGATGACGTTTTGAGACATCTCCTACAACTACAGCACCAGAATTGTGCTGCTGAAGCAAGTCTGTTTTTTGAAAATTTTTTTGTAAAAAAAAAGTTTTCCCAAAAAAAGCATTTTATGCCATTTTTAGGTTTTGTAGGGACTCCTGATGACTTTTTGAGACATCTCCTACAACTACAGCACCAGAATTGTACTGCTGAAGCAAGTCAGTTTTTTGGCATTTTTACGACAGGGTCCCTCCTTACGACATTTTAGCAAAAAAAATTTTTCTTAAAAAATGCATTTTCTTACATTTACGGGTTTAGTCGGGACTCCTGATGACGTTTTGAGACATCTCCTACAACTACAGCACCAGAATTGTGCTGCTGAAGCAAGTCTGTTTTTTGAATTTTTTTTTGTAAAAAAAAAGTTTTCCCAAAAAAAGCATTTTATGCCATTTTTAGGTTTTGTAAGGACTCCTGATGACGTTTTGAGACATCTCCTACAACTACAGCACCAGAATTGTGCTGCTGAAGCAAGTCAGTTTTTTGGAATTTTTACGACAGGGTCCCCCCTTACGACATTTTAGCAAAAAATGTTTTTCTTAAAAAATGCATTTTCTTACATTTTCTTACATTTACGGGTTTAGTCGGGACTCCTGATGACGTTTTGAGACATCTCCTACAACTACAGCACCAGAATTGTGCTGCTGAAGCAAGTCTGTTTTTTGAATTTTTTTTTGTAAAAAAAAAGTTTTCCCAAAAAAAGCATTTTATACCATTTTTAGGTTTTGTAGGGACTCCTGATGACGTTTTGAGACATCTCCTACAACTACAGCACCAGAAGTGTACTGCTGAAGCAAGTCGGTTTTTTGGCATTTTTACGACAGGGTCCCCCCTTACGACATTTTAGCAAAAAATGTTTTTCGTAAAAAATGCATTTTCTTACATTTTCTTACATTTACGGGTTTAGTCGGGACTCCTGATGACGTTTTGAGACATCTCCTACAACTACAGCACCAGAATTGTGCTGCTGAAGCAAGTCTGTTTTTTGAATTTTTTTTTGTAAAAAAAAAGTTTTCCCAAAAAAAGCATTTTATGCCATTTTTAGGTTTTGTAGGGACTCCTGATGACGTTTTGATACATCTCCTACAACTACAGCACCAGAATTGTACTGCTGAAGCAAGTCGGTTTTTTGGCATTTTTACGACAGGGTCCCCCCTTACGACATTTTAGCAAAAAATGTTTTTCTTAAAAAATGCATTTTCTTACATTTTCTTACATTTACGGGTTTAGTCGGGACTCCTGATGACGTTTTGAGACATCTCCTACAACTACAGCACCAGAATTGTGCTGCTGAAGCAAGTCTGTTTTTTGAATTTTTTTTTGTAAAAAAAAAGTTTTCCCAAAAAAAGCATTTTATGCCATTTTTAGGTTTTGTAGGGACTCCTGATGACGTTTTGAGACATCTCCTACAACTACAGCACCAGAATTGTACTGCTGAAGCAAGTCGGTTTTTTGGCATTTTCACGACAGGGTCCCCCCTTACGACATTTTAGCAAAAAATGTTTTTCTTAAAAAATGCATTTTCTTACATTTTCTTACATTTACGGGTTTAGTCGGGACTCCTGATGACGTTTTGAGACATCTCCTACAACTACAGCACCAGAATTGTGCTGCTGAAGCAAGTCTGTTTTTTGAATTTTTTTTTGTAAAAAAAAAGTTTTCCCAAAAAAAGCATTTTATGCCATTTTTAGGTTTTGTAGGGACTCCTGATGACGTTTTGAGACATCTCCTACAACTACAGCACCAGAATTGTGCTGCTGAAGCAAGTCAGTTTTTTGGAATTTTTACGACAGGGTCCCCCCTTACGACATTTTAGCAAAAAAAATTTTTCGTAAAAAATGCATTTTCTTACATTTTCTTACATTTACGGGTTTAGTCGGGACTCCTGATGACGTTTTGAGACATCTCCTACAACTACAGCACCAGAATTGTGCTGCTGAAGCAAGTCTGTTTTTTGAAAATTTTTTTGTAAAAAAAAAGTTTTCCCAAAAAAAGCATTTTATGCCATTTTTAGGTTTGGTAGGGACTCCTGATGACTTTTTGAGACATCTCCTACAACTACAGCACCAGAATTGTACTGCTGAAGCAAGTCAGTTTTTTGGCATTTTTACGACAGGGTCCCCCCTTACGACATTTTAGCAAAAAAAAATTTTCTTAAAAAATGCATTTTCTTACATTTTCTTACATTTACGGGTTTAGTCGGGACTCCTGATGACGTTTTGAGACATCTCCTACAACTACAGCACCAGAATTGTGCTGCTGAAGCAAGTCTGTTTTTTGAATTTTTTTTTGTAAAAAAAAAGTTTTCCCAAAAAAAGCATTTTATGCCATTTTTAGGTTTTGTAAGGACTCCTGATGACGTTTTGAGACATCTCCTACAACTACAGCACCAGAATTGTGCTGCTGAAGCAAGTCAGTTTTTTGGAATTTTTACGACAGGGTCCCCCCTTACGACATTTTAGCAAAAAATGTTTTTCTTAAAAAATGCATTTTCTTACATTTTCTTACATTTACGGGTTTAGTCGGGACTCCTGATGACGTTTTGAGACATCTCCTACAACTACAGCACCAGAATTGTGCTGCTGAAGCAAGTCTGTTTTTTGAATTTTTTTTTGTAAAAAAAAAGTTTTCCCAAAAAAAGCATTTTATACCATTTTTAGGTTTTGTAGGGACTCCTGATGACGTTTTGAGACATCTCCTACAACTACAGCACCAGAAGTGTACTGCTGAAGCAAGTCGGTTTTTTGGCATTTTTACGACAGGGTCCCCCCTTACGACATTTTAGCAAAAAATGCTTTTCGTAAAAAATGCATTTTCTTACATTTTCTTACATTTACGGGTTTAGTCGGGACTCCTGATGACGTTTTGAGACATCTCCTATAACTACAGCACCAGAATTGTGCTGCTGAATCAAGTCTGTTTTTTGAATTTTTTTTTGTAAAAAAAAAGTTTTCCCAAAAAAAGCATTTTATGCCATTTTTAGGTTTTGTAGGGACTCCTGATGACGTTTTGAGACATCTCCTACAACTACAGCACCAGAATTGTACTGCTGAAGCAAGTCAGTTTTTTTGGCATTTTTACGACAGGGTCCCCCCTTACGACATTTTAGCAAAAAATGTTTTTCGTAAAAAATGCATTTTCTGACATTTTCTTACATTTACGGGTTTAGTCGGGACTCCTGATGACGTTTTGAGACATCTCCTACAACTGCAGCACCAGAATTGTGCTGCTGAAGCAAGTCTGTTTTTTGAGGTTTTTTTTGTAAAAAAAAAGTTTTCCCAAAAAAAGCATTTTATGCCATTTTTAGGTTTTGTAGGGACTCCTGATGACGTTTTGAGACATCTCCTACAACTACAGCACCAGAATTGTGCAGCTGAAGCAAGTCAGTTTTTTGGAATTTTTACGACAGGCAAAAAATGTTTTTCGTAAAAAATGCATTTTCTTACATTTTCTTACATTTACGGGTTTAGTCGGGACTCCTGATGACGTTTTGAGACATCTCCTACAACTACAGCACCAGAATTGTGCTGCTGAAGCAAGTCCGTTTTTTGGAATTTTTTTTTGTAAAAAAAAAGTTTTCCCAAAAAAAGCATTTTATGCCATTTTTAGGTTTTGTAGGGACTCCTGATGACGTTTTGAGACATCTCCTACAACTACAGCACCAGAATTGTACTGCTGAAGCAAGTCAGTTTTTTGGCATTTTTACGACAGGGTCCCCCCTTACGACATTTTAGCAAAAAATGTTTTTCTTAAAAAATGCATTTTCTTATATTTTCTTACATTTACGGGTTTAGTCGGGACTCCTGATGACGTTTTGAGACATCTCCTACAACTACAGCACCAGAATTGTGCTGCTGAAGCAAGTCTGTTTTTTGAATTTTTTTTTGTAAAAAAAAAGTTTTCCCAAAAAAAGCATTTTATGCCATTTTTAGGTTTTGTAGGGACTCCTGATGACGTTTTGATACATCTCCTACAACTACAGCACCAGAATTGTACTGCTGAAGCAAGTCGGTTTTTTGGCATTTTTACGACAGGGTCCCCCCTTACGACATTTTAACAAAAAATGTTTTTCTTAAAAAATGCATTTTCTTACATTTTCTTACATTTACGGGTTTAGTCGGGACTCCTGATGACGTTTTGAGACATCTCCTACAACTACAGCACCAGAATTGTGCTGCTGAAGCAAGTCTGTTTTTTGAATTTTTTTTTGTAAAAAAAAAGTTTTCCCAAAAAAAGCATTTTATGCCATTTTTAGGTTTTGTAGGGACTCCTGATGACGTTTTGAGACATCTCCTACAACTACAGCACCAGAATTGTGCTGCTGAAGCAAGTCAGTTTTTTGGAATTTTTACGACAGGGTCCCCCCTTACGACATTTTAGCAAAAAATTTTTTTCGTAAAAAATGCATTTTCTTACATTTTCTTACATTTACGGGTTTAGTCGGGACTCCTGATGACGTTTTGAGACATCTCCTACAACTACAGCACCAGAATTGTGCTGCTGAAGCAAGTCTGTTTTTTGAATTTTTTTTTGTAAAAAAAAAGTTTTCCCAAAAAAAGCATTTTATGCCATTTTTAGGTTTTGTAGGGACTCCTGATGACGTTTTGAGACATCTCCTACAACTACAGCACCAGAATTGTGCAGCTGAAGCAAGTCAGTTTTTTGGAATTTTTACGACAGGGTCCCCCCTTACGACATTTTAGCAAAAAATGTTTTTCGTAAAAAATGCATTTTCTTACATTTTCTTACATTTACGGGTTTAGTCGGGACTCCTGATGACGTTTTGAGACATCTCCTACAACTACAGCACCAGAATTGTGCTGCTGAAGCAAGTCCGTTTTTTGGAATTTTTTTTTGTAAAAAAAAAGTTTTCCCAAAAAAAGCATTTTATGCCATTTTTAGGTTTTGTAGGGACTCCTGATGACGTTTTGAGACATCTCCTACAACTACAGCACCAGAATTGTACTGCTGAAGCAAGTCGGTTTTTTGGCATTTTTACGACAGGGTCCCCCTTACGACATTTTAGCAAAAAATGTTTTTCTTAAAAAATGCATTTTCTTACATTTTCTTACATTTACGGGTTTAGTCGGGACTCCTGATGACGTTTTGAGACATCTCCTACAACTACAGCACCAGAATTGTGCTGCTGAAGCAAGTCTGTTTTTTGAATTTTTTTTTGTAAAAAAAAAGTTTTCCCAAAAAAAGCATTTTATGCCATTTTTAGGTTTTGTAGGGACTCCTGATGACGTTTTGAGACATCTCCTACAACTACAGCACCAGAATTGTACTGCTGAAGCAAGTCGGTTTTTTGGCATTTTTACGACAGGGTCTCCCCCCTTACGACATTTTAGCAAAAAATGTTTTTCTTAAAAAATGCATTTTCTTACATTTTCTTACATTTACGGGTTTAGTCGGGACTCCTGATGACGTTTTGAGACATCTCCTACAACTACAGCACCAGAATTGTGCTGCTGAACAAAGTCCGTTTTTTGTAATTTTTTTTTGTAAAAAAAAAGTTTTCCCAAAAAAAGCATTTTCTGCCATTTTTAGGTTTTGTAGGGACTCCTGATGACGTTTTGAGACATCTCCTACAACTACAGCACCAGAATTGTACTGCTGAAGCAAGTCCGTTTTTTGGCATTTTTACGACAGGGTCCCCCCTTACGACATTTTAGCAAAAAATGTTTTTTGTAAAAAATGCATTTTCTTACATTTTCTTACATTTACGGGTTTAGTCGGGGCTCCTGATGACGTTTTGAGACATCTCCTACAACTACAGCACCAGAATTGTGCTGCTGAAGCAAGTCTGTTTTTTGAATTTTTTTTTGTAAAAAAAAAGTTTTCCCAAAAAAAGCATTTTATGCCATTTTTAGGTTTTGTAGGGACTCCTGATGACGTTTTAAGACATCTCCTACAACTACAGCACCAGAATTGTGCTGCTGAAGCAAGTCAGTTTTTTGGCATTTTTACGACAGGGTCCCCCCTTACGACATTTTAGCAAAAAAATTTTTTCTTAAAAAATGCATTTTCTTACATTTTCTTACATTTACGGGTTTAGTCGGGACTCCTGATGACGTTTTGAGACATCTCCTACAACTACAGCACCAGAATTGTGCTGCTGAAGCAAGTCTGTTTTTTGAATTTTTTTTTGTAAAAAAAAAGTTTTCCCAAAAAAAGCATTTTATGCCATTTTTAGGTTTTGTAAGGACTCCTGATGACGTTTTGAGACATCTCCTACAACTACAGCACCAGAATTGTGCTGCTGAAGCAAGTCAGTTTTTTGGAATTTTTACGACAGGGTCCCCCCTTACGACATTTTAGCAAAAAATGTTTTTCTTAAAAAATGCATTTTCTTACATTTTCTTACATTTACGGGTTTAGTCGGGACTCCTGATGACGTTTTGAGACATCTCCTACAACTACAGCACCAGAATTGTGCTGCTGAAGCAAGTCTGTTTTTTGAATTTTTTTTTGTAAAAAAAAAGTTTTCCCAAAAAAAGCATTTTATACCATTTTTAGGTTTTGTAGGGACTCCTGATGACGTTTTGAGACATCTCCTACAACTACAGCACCAGAAGTGTACTGCTGAAGCAAGTCGGTTTTTTGGCATTTTTACGACAGGGTCCCCCCTTACGACATTTTAGCAAAAAATGTTTTTCGTAAAAAATGCATTTTCTTACATTTTCTTACATTTACGGGTTTAGTCGGGACTCCTGATGACGTTTTGAGACATCTCCTATAACTACAGCACCAGAATTGTGCTGCTGAAGCAAGTCTGTTTTTTGAATTTTTTTTTGTAAAAAAAAAGTTTTCCCAAAAAAAGCATTTTATGCCATTTTTAGGTTTTGTAGGGACTCCTGATGACGTTTTGAGACATCTCCTACAACTACAGCACCAGAATTGTACTGCTGAAGCAAGTCGGTTTTTTGGCATTTTTACGACAGGGTCCCCCCTTACGACATTTTAGCAAAAAATGTTTTTCGTAAAAAATGCATTTTCTGACATTTTCTTACATTTACGGGTTTAGTCGGGACTCCTGATGACGTTTTGAGACATCTCCTACAACTACAGCACCAGAATTGTGCTGCTGAAGCAAGTCTGTTTTTTGAGGTTTTTTTTGTAAAAAAAAAGTTTTCCCAAAAAAAGCATTTTCTGCCATTTTTAGGTTTTGTAGGGACTCCTGATGACGTTTTGAGACATCTCCTACAACTACAGCACCAGAATTGTGCAGCTGAAGCAAGTCAGTTTTTTGGAATTTTTACGACAGGGTCCCCCCTTACGACATTTTAGCAAAAAATGTTTTTCGTAAAAAATGCATTTTCTTACATTTTCTTACATTTACGGGTTTAGTCGGGACTCCTGATGACGTTTTGAGACATCTCCTACAACTACAGCACCAGAATTGTGCTGCTGAAGCAAGTCTGTTTTTTGAATTTTTTTTTGTAAAAAAAAAGTTTTCCCAAAAAAAGCATTTTATGCCATTTTTAGGTTTTGTAGGGACTCCTGATGACGTTTTGATACATCTCCTACAACTACAGCACCAGAATTGTACTGCTGAAGCAAGTCGGTTTTTTGGCATTTTTACGACAGGGTCCCCCCTTACGACATTTTAGCAAAAAATGTTTTTCTTAAAAAATGCATTTTCTTACATTTTCTTACATTTACGGGTTTAGTCGGGACTCCTGATGACGTTTTGAGACATCTCCTACAACTACAGCACCAGAATTGTGCTGCTGAAGCAAGTCTGTTTTTTGAATTTTTTTTTGTAAAAAAAAAGTTTTCCCAAAAAAAGCATTTTATGCCATTTTTAGGTTTTGTAGGGACTCCTGATGACGTTTTGAGACATCTCCTACAACTACAGCACCAGAATTGTGCTGCTGAAGCAAGTCATTTTTTTGGAATTTTTACGACAGGGTCCCCCCTTACGACATTTTAGCAAAAAATTTTTTTCGTAAAAAATGCATTTTCTTACATTTTCTTACATTTACGGGTTTAGTCGGGACTCCTGATGACGTTTTGAGACATCTCCTACAACTACAGCACCAGAATTGTGCTGCTGAAGCAAGTCTGTTTTTTGAATTTTTTTTTGTAAAAAAAAAGTTTTCCCAAAAAAAGCATTTTATGCCATTTTTAGGTTTTGTAGGGACTCCTGATGACGTTTTGAGACATCTCCTACAACTACAGCACCAGAATTGTGCAGCTGAAGCAAGTCAGTTTTTTGGAATTTTTACGACAGGGTCCCCCCTTACGACATTTTAGCAAAAAATGTTTTTCGTAAAAAATGCATTTTCTTACATTTTCTTACATTTACGGGTTTAGTCGGGACTCCTGATGACGTTTTGAGACATCTCCTACAACTACAGCACCAGAATTGTGCTGCTGAAGCAAGTCCGTTTTTTGGAATTTTTTTTTGTAAAAAAAAAGTTTTCCCAAAAAAAGCATTTTATGCCATTTTTAGGTTTTGTAGGGACTCCTGATGACGTTTTGAGACATCTCCTACAACTACAGCACCAGAATTGTACTGCTGAAGCAAGTCGGTTTTTTGGCATTTTTACGACAGGGTCCCCCCTTACGACATTTTAGCAAAAAATGTTTTTCTTAAAAAATGCATTTTCTTACATTTTCTTACATTTACGGGTTTAGTCGGGACTCCTGATGACGTTTTGAGACATCTCCTACAACTACAGCACCAGAATTGTGCTGCTGAAGCAAGTCTGTTTTTTGAATTTTTTTTTGTAAAAAAAAAGTTTTCCCAAAAAAAGCATTTTATGCAATTTTTAGGTTTTGTAGGGACTCCTGATGACGTTTTGAGACATCTCCTACAACTACAGCACCAGAATTGTGCTGCTGAAGCAAGTCTGTTTTTTGAATTTTTTTTTGTAAAAAAAAAGTTTTCCCAAAAAAAGCATTTTATGCCATTTTTAGGTTTTGTAGGGACTCCTGATGACGTTTTGAGACATCTCCTACAACTACAGCACCAGAATTGTGCTGCTGAAGCAAGTCAGTTTTTTGGAATTTTTACGACAGGGTCCCCCCTTACGACATTTTAGCAAAAAAAAAATTTCGTAAAAAATGCATTTTCTTACATTTTCTTACATTTACGGGTTTAGTCGGGACTCCTGATGACGTTTTGAGACATCTCCTACAACTACAGCACCAGAATTGTACTGCTGAAGCAAGTCGGTTTTTTGGCATTTTTACGACAGGGTCCCCCCTTACGACATTTTAGCAAAAAATGTTTTTCTTAAAAAATGCATTTTCTTACATTTTCTTACATTTACGGGTTTAGTCGGGACTCCTGATGACGTTTTGAGACATCTCCTACAACTACAGCACCAGAATTGTGCTGCTGAAGCAAGTCTGTTTTTTGAATTTTTTTTTGTAAAAAAAAAGTTTTCCCAAAAAAAGCATTTTATGCCATTTTTAGGTTTTGTAGGGACTCCTGATGACGTTTTGAGACATCTCCTACAACTACAGCACCAGAATTGTGCTGCTGAAGCAAGTCAGTTTTTTGGAATTTTTACGACAGGGTCCCCCCTTACGACATTTTAGCAAAAAATTTTTTTCGTAAAAAATGCATTTTCTTACATTTTCTTACATTTACGGGTTTAGTCGGGACTCCTGATGACGTTTTGAGACATCTCCTACAACTACAGCACCAGAATTGTGCTGCTGAAGCAAGTCCGTTTTTTGGAAATTTTTTTTGTAAAAAAAAAGTTTTCCCAAAAAAAGCATTTTATGCCATTTTTAGGTTTTGTAGGGACTCCTGATGACGTTTTGAGACATCTCCTACAACTACAGCACCAGAATTGTACTGCTGAAGCAAGTCGGTTTTTTGGCATTTTTACGACAGGGTCCCCCCTTACGACATTTTAGCAAAAAATGTTTTTCTTAAAAAATGCATTTTCTTACATTTTCTTACATTTACGGGTTTAGTCGGGACTCCTGATGACGTTTTGAGACATCTCCTACAACTACAGCACCAGAATTGTGCTGCTGAAGCAAGTCTGTTTTTTGAATTTTTTTTTGTAAAAAAAAAGTTTTCCCAAAAAAAGCATTTTATGCCATTTTTAGGTTTTGTAGGGACTCCTGATGACGTTTTGAGACATCTCCTACAACTACAGCACCAGAATTGTACTGCTGAAGCAAGTCGGTTTTTTGGCATTTTTACGACAGGGTCCCCCCTTACGACATTTTAGCAAAAAATGTTTTTCTTAAAAAATGCATTTTCTTACATTTACGGGTTTAGTCGGGACTCCTGATGACGTTTTGAGACATCTCCTACAACTACAGCACCAGAATTGTGCTGCTGAACAAAGTCCGTTTTTTGTAATTTTTTTTTGTAAAAAAAAAGTTTTCCCAAAAAAAGCATTTTCTGCCATTTTTAGGTTTTGTAGGGACTCCTGATGACGTTTTGAGACATCTCCTACAACTACAGCACCAGAATTGTACTGCTGAAGCAAGTCCGTTTTTTGGCATTTTTACGACAGGGTCCCCCCTTACGACATTTTAGCAAAAAATGTTTTTTGTAAAAAATGCATTTTCTTACATTTTCTTACATTTACGGGTTTAGTCGGGGCTCCTGATGACGTTTTGAGACATCTCCTACAACTACAGCACCAGAATTGTGCTGCTGAAGCAAGTCTGTTTTTTGAATTTTTTTTTGTAAAAAAAAAGTTTTCCCAAAAAAAGCATTTTATGCCATTTTTAGGTTTTGTAGGGACTCCTGATGACGTTTTAAGACATCTCCTACAACTACAGCACCAGAATTGTGCTGCTGAAGCAAGTCAGTTTTTTGGAATTTTTACGACAGGGTCGTAAATTTTAGCAAAAAATGTTTTTCGTAAAAAATGCATTTTCTTACATTTACGGGTTTAGTCGGGACTCCTGATGACGTTTTGAGACATCTCCTACAACTACAGCACCAGAATTGTGCTGCTGAAGCAAGTCTGTTTTTTGAATTTTTTTTGTAAAAAAAAAGTTTTCCCAAAAAAAGCATTTTATACCATTTTTAGGTTTTGTAGGGACTCCTGATGACGTTTTGAGACATCTCCTACAACTACAGCACCAGAATTGTACTGCTGAAGCAAGTCGTTTTTTTGGCATTTTTACGACAGGGTCCCCCCTTACGACATTTTAGCAAAAAATGTTTTTCGTAAAAAATGCATTTTCTGACATTTTCTTACATTTACGGGTTTAGTCGGGACTCCTGATGACGTTTTGAGACATCTCCTACAACTGCAGCACCAGAATTGTGCTGCTGAAGCAAGTCTGTTTTTTGAGGTTTTTTTTGTAAAAAAAAAGTTTTCCCAAAAAAAGCATTTTATGCCATTTTTAGGTTTTGTAGGGACTCCTGATGACGTTTTGAGACATCTCCTACAACTACAGCACCAGAATTGTGCAGCTGAAGCAAGTCAGTTTTTTGGAATTTTTACGACAGGCAAAAAATGTTTTTCGTAAAAAATGCATTTTCTTACATTTTCTTACATTTACGGGTTTAGTCGGGACTCCTGATGACGTTTTGAGACATCTCCTACAACTACAGCACCAGAATTGTGCTGCTGAAGCAAGTCCGTTTTTTGGAATTTTTTTTTGTAAAAAAAAAGTTTTCCCAAAAAAAGCATTTTATGCCATTTTTAGGTTTTGTAGGGACTCCTGATGACGTTTTGAGACATCTCCTACAACTACAGCACCAGAATTGTACTGCTGAAGCAAGTCGGTTTTTTGGCATTTTTACGACAGGGTCCCCCTTACGACATTTTAGCAAAAAATGTTTTTCTTAAAAAATGCATTTTCTTACATTTTCTTACATTTACGGGTTTAGTCGGGACTCCTGATGACGTTTTGAGACATCTCCTACAACTACAGCACCAGAATTGTGCTGCTGAAGCAAGTCTGTTTTTTGAATTTTTTTTTGTAAAAAAAAAGTTTTCCCAAAAAAAGCATTTTATGCCATTTTTAGGTTTTGTAGGGACTCCTGATGACGTTTTGAGACATCTCCTACAACTACAGCACCAGAATTGTACTGCTGAAGCAAGTCGGTTTTTTGGCATTTTTACGACAGGGTCTCCCCCCTTACGACATTTTAGCAAAAAATGTTTTTCTTAAAAAATGCATTTTCTTACATTTTCTTACATTTACGGGTTTAGTCGGGACTCCTGATGACGTTTTGAGACATCTCCTACAACTACAGCACCAGAATTGTGCTGCTGAACAAAGTCCGTTTTTTGTAATTTTTTTTTGTAAAAAAAAAGTTTTCCCAAAAAAAGCATTTTCTGCCATTTTTAGGTTTTGTAGGGACTCCTGATGACGTTTTGAGACATCTCCTACAACTACAGCACCAGAATTGTACTGCTGAAGCAAGTCCGTTTTTTGGCATTTTTACGACAGGGTCCCCCCTTACGACATTTTAGCAAAAAATGTTTTTTGTAAAAAATGCATTTTCTTACATTTTCTTACATTTACGGGTTTAGTCGGGGCTCCTGATGACGTTTTGAGACATCTCCTACAACTACAGCACCAGAATTGTGCTGCTGAAGCAAGTCTGTTTTTTGAATTTTTTTTTGTAAAAAAAAAGTTTTCCCAAAAAAAGCATTTTATGCCATTTTTAGGTTTTGTAGGGACTCCTGATGACGTTTTAAGACATCTCCTACAACTACAGCACCAGAATTGTGCTGCTGAAGCAAGTCAGTTTTTTGGCATTTTTACGACAGGGTCCCCCCTTACGACATTTTAGCAAAAAAATTTTTTCTTAAAAAATGCATTTTCTTACATTTTCTTACATTTACGGGTTTAGTCGGGACTCCTGATGACGTTTTGAGACATCTCCTACAACTACAGCACCAGAATTGTGCTGCTGAAGCAAGTCTGTTTTTTGAATTTTTTTTTGTAAAAAAAAAGTTTTCCCAAAAAAAGCATTTTATGCCATTTTTAGGTTTTGTAAGGACTCCTGATGACGTTTTGAGACATCTCCTACAACTACAGCACCAGAATTGTGCTGCTGAAGCAAGTCAGTTTTTTGGAATTTTTACGACAGGGTCCCCCCTTACGACATTTTAGCAAAAAATGTTTTTCTTAAAAAATGCATTTTCTTACATTTTCTTACATTTACGGGTTTAGTCGGGACTCCTGATGACGTTTTGAGACATCTCCTACAACTACAGCACCAGAATTGTGCTGCTGAAGCAAGTCTGTTTTTTGAATTTTTTTTTGTAAAAAAAAAGTTTTCCCAAAAAAAGCATTTTATACCATTTTTAGGTTTTGTAGGGACTCCTGATGACGTTTTGAGACATCTCCTACAACTACAGCACCAGAAGTGTACTGCTGAAGCAAGTCGGTTTTTTGGCATTTTTACGACAGGGTCCCCCCTTACGACATTTTAGCAAAAAATGTTTTTCGTAAAAAATGCATTTTCTTACATTTTCTTACATTTACGGGTTTAGTCGGGACTCCTGATGACGTTTTGAGACATCTCCTATAACTACAGCACCAGAATTGTGCTGCTGAAGCAAGTCTGTTTTTTGAATTTTTTTTTGTAAAAAAAAAGTTTTCCCAAAAAAAGCATTTTATGCCATTTTTAGGTTTTGTAGGGACTCCTGATGACGTTTTGAGACATCTCCTACAACTACAGCACCAGAATTGTACTGCTGAAGCAAGTCGGTTTTTTGGCATTTTTACGACAGGGTCCCCCCTTACGACATTTTAGCAAAAAATGTTTTTCGTAAAAAATGCATTTTCTGACATTTTCTTACATTTACGGGTTTAGTCGGGACTCCTGATGACGTTTTGAGACATCTCCTACAACTACAGCACCAGAATTGTGCTGCTGAAGCAAGTCTGTTTTTTGAGGTTTTTTTTGTAAAAAAAAAGTTTTCCCAAAAAAAGCATTTTCTGCCATTTTTAGGTTTTGTAGGGACTCCTGATGACGTTTTGAGACATCTCCTACAACTACAGCACCAGAATTGTGCAGCTGAAGCAAGTCAGTTTTTTGGAATTTTTACGACAGGGTCCCCCCTTACGACATTTTAGCAAAAAATGTTTTTCGTAAAAAATGCATTTTCTTACATTTTCTTACATTTACGGGTTTAGTCGGGACTCCTGATGACGTTTTGAGACATCTCCTACAACTACAGCACCAGAATTGTGCTGCTGAAGCAAGTCTGTTTTTTGAATTTTTTTTTGTAAAAAAAAAGTTTTCCCAAAAAAAGCATTTTATGCCATTTTTAGGTTTTGTAGGGACTCCTGATGACGTTTTGATACATCTCCTACAACTACAGCACCAGAATTGTACTGCTGAAGCAAGTCGGTTTTTTGGCATTTTTACGACAGGGTCCCCCCTTACGACATTTTAGCAAAAAATGTTTTTCTTAAAAAATGCATTTTCTTACATTTTCTTACATTTACGGGTTTAGTCGGGACTCCTGATGACGTTTTGAGACATCTCCTACAACTACAGCACCAGAATTGTGCTGCTGAAGCAAGTCTGTTTTTTGAATTTTTTTTTGTAAAAAAAAAGTTTTCCCAAAAAAAGCATTTTATGCCATTTTTAGGTTTTGTAGGGACTCCTGATGACGTTTTGAGACATCTCCTACAACTACAGCACCAGAATTGTGCTGCTGAAGCAAGTCATTTTTTTGGAATTTTTACGACAGGGTCCCCCCTTACGACATTTTAGCAAAAAATTTTTTTCGTAAAAAATGCATTTTCTTACATTTTCTTACATTTACGGGTTTAGTCGGGACTCCTGATGACGTTTTGAGACATCTCCTACAACTACAGCACCAGAATTGTGCTGCTGAAGCAAGTCTGTTTTTTGAATTTTTTTTTGTAAAAAAAAAGTTTTCCCAAAAAAAGCATTTTATGCCATTTTTAGGTTTTGTAGGGACTCCTGATGACGTTTTGAGACATCTCCTACAACTACAGCACCAGAATTGTGCAGCTGAAGCAAGTCAGTTTTTTGGAATTTTTACGACAGGGTCCCCCCTTACGACATTTTAGCAAAAAATGTTTTTCGTAAAAAATGCATTTTCTTACATTTTCTTACATTTACGGGTTTAGTCGGGACTCCTGATGACGTTTTGAGACATCTCCTACAACTACAGCACCAGAATTGTGCTGCTGAAGCAAGTCCGTTTTTTGGAATTTTTTTTTGTAAAAAAAAAGTTTTCCCAAAAAAAGCATTTTATGCCATTTTTAGGTTTTGTAGGGACTCCTGATGACGTTTTGAGACATCTCCTACAACTACAGCACCAGAATTGTACTGCTGAAGCAAGTCGGTTTTTTGGCATTTTTACGACAGGGTCCCCCCTTACGACATTTTAGCAAAAAATGTTTTTCTTAAAAAATGCATTTTCTTACATTTTCTTACATTTACGGGTTTAGTCGGGACTCCTGATGACGTTTTGAGACATCTCCTACAACTACAGCACCAGAATTGTGCTGCTGAAGCAAGTCTGTTTTTTGAATTTTTTTTTGTAAAAAAAAAGTTTTCCCAAAAAAAGCATTTTATGCAATTTTTAGGTTTTGTAGGGACTCCTGATGACGTTTTGAGACATCTCCTACAACTACAGCACCAGAATTGTGCTGCTGAAGCAAGTCTGTTTTTTGAATTTTTTTTTGTAAAAAAAAAGTTTTCCCAAAAAAAGCATTTTATGCCATTTTTAGGTTTTGTAGGGACTCCTGATGACGTTTTGAGACATCTCCTACAACTACAGCACCAGAATTGTGCTGCTGAAGCAAGTCAGTTTTTTGGAATTTTTACGACAGGGTCCCCCCTTACGACATTTTAGCAAAAAAAAAATTTCGTAAAAAATGCATTTTCTTACATTTTCTTACATTTACGGGTTTAGTCGGGACTCCTGATGACGTTTTGAGACATCTCCTACAACTACAGCACCAGAATTGTACTGCTGAAGCAAGTCGGTTTTTTGGCATTTTTACGACAGGGTCCCCCCTTACGACATTTTAGCAAAAAATGTTTTTCTTAAAAAATGCATTTTCTTACATTTTCTTACATTTACGGGTTTAGTCGGGACTCCTGATGACGTTTTGAGACATCTCCTACAACTACAGCACCAGAATTGTGCTGCTGAAGCAAGTCTGTTTTTTGAATTTTTTTTTGTAAAAAAAAAGTTTTCCCAAAAAAAAGCATTTTATGCCATTTTTAGGTTTTGTAGGGACTCCTGATGACGTTTTGAGACATCTCCTACAACTACAGCACCAGAATTGTGCTGCTGAAGCAAGTCAGTTTTTTGGAATTTTTACGACAGGGTCCCCCCTTACGACATTTTAGCAAAAAATTTTTTTCGTAAAAAATGCATTTTCTTACATTTTCTTACATTTACGGGTTTAGTCGGGACTCCTGATGACGTTTTGAGACATCTCCTACAACTACAGCACCAGAATTGTGCTGCTGAAGCAAGTCCGTTTTTTGGAAATTTTTTTTGTAAAAAAAAAGTTTTCCCAAAAAAAGCATTTTATGCCATTTTTAGGTTTTGTAGGGACTCCTGATGACGTTTTGAGACATCTCCTACAACTACAGCACCAGAATTGTACTGCTGAAGCAAGTCGGTTTTTTGGCATTTTTACGACAGGGTCCCCCCTTACGACATTTTAGCAAAAAATGTTTTTCTTAAAAAATGCATTTTCTTACATTTTCTTACATTTACGGGTTTAGTCGGGACTCCTGATGACGTTTTGAGACATCTCCTACAACTACAGCACCAGAATTGTGCTGCTGAAGCAAGTCTGTTTTTTGAATTTTTTTTTGTAAAAAAAAAGTTTTCCCAAAAAAAGCATTTTATGCCATTTTTAGGTTTTGTAGGGACTCCTGATGACGTTTTGAGACATCTCCTACAACTACAGCACCAGAATTGTACTGCTGAAGCAAGTCGGTTTTTTGGCATTTTTACGACAGGGTCCCCCCTTACGACATTTTAGCAAAAAATGTTTTTCTTAAAAAATGCATTTTCTTACATTTACGGGTTTAGTCGGGACTCCTGATGACGTTTTGAGACATCTCCTACAACTACAGCACCAGAATTGTGCTGCTGAACAAAGTCCGTTTTTTGTAATTTTTTTTTGTAAAAAAAAAGTTTTCCCAAAAAAAGCATTTTCTGCCATTTTTAGGTTTTGTAGGGACTCCTGATGACGTTTTGAGACATCTCCTACAACTACAGCACCAGAATTGTACTGCTGAAGCAAGTCCGTTTTTTGGCATTTTTACGACAGGGTCCCCCCTTACGACATTTTAGCAAAAAATGTTTTTTGTAAAAAATGCATTTTCTTACATTTTCTTACATTTACGGGTTTAGTCGGGGCTCCTGATGACGTTTTGAGACATCTCCTACAACTACAGCACCAGAATTGTGCTGCTGAAGCAAGTCTGTTTTTTGAATTTTTTTTTGTAAAAAAAAAGTTTTCCCAAAAAAAGCATTTTATGCCATTTTTAGGTTTTGTAGGGACTCCTGATGACGTTTTAAGACATCTCCTACAACTACAGCACCAGAATTGTGCTGCTGAAGCAAGTCAGTTTTTTGGAATTTTTACGACAGGGTCGTAAATTTTAGCAAAAAATGTTTTTCGTAAAAAATGCATTTTCTTACATTTACGGGTTTAGTCGGGACTCCTGATGACGTTTTGAGACATCTCCTACAACTACAGCACCAGAATTGTGCTGCTGAAGCAAGTCTGTTTTTTGAATTTTTTTTGTAAAAAAAAAGTTTTCCCAAAAAAAGCATTTTATACCATTTTTAGGTTTTGTAGGGACTCCTGATGACGTTTTGAGACATCTCCTACAACTACAGCACCAGAATTGTACTGCTGAAGCAAGTCGTTTTTTTGGCATTTTTACGACAGGGTCCCCCCTTACGACATTTTAGCAAAAAATGTTTTTCGTAAAAAATGCATTTTCTGACATTTTCTTACATTTACGGGTTTAGTCGGGACTCCTGATGACGTTTTGAGACATCTCCTACAACTACAGCACCAGAATTGTGCTGCTGAAGCAAGTCCGTTTTTTGGAAATTTTTTTTGTAAAAAAAAAGTTTTCCCAAAAAAAGCATTTTATGCCATTTTTAGGTTTTGTAGGGACTCCTGATGACGTTTTGAGACATCTCCTACAACTACAGCACCAGAATTGTACTGCTGAAGCAAGTCGGTTTTTTGGCATTTTTACGACAGGGTCCCCCCTTACGACATTTTAGCAAAAAATGTTTTTCTTAAAAAATGCATTTTCTTACATTTTCTTACATTTACGGGTTTAGTCGGGACTCCTGATGACGTTTTGAGACATCTCCTACAACTACAGCACCAGAATTGTGCTGCTGAAGCAAGTCTGTTTTTTGAATTTTTTTTTGTAAAAAAAAAGTTTTCCCAAAAAAAGCATTTTATGCCATTTTTAGGTTTTGTAGGGACTCCTGATGACGTTTTGAGACATCTCCTACAACTACAGCACCAGAATTGTACTGCTGAAGCAAGTCGGTTTTTTGGCATTTTTACGACAGGGTCCCCCCTTACGACATTTTAGCAAAAAATGTTTTTCTTAAAAAATGCATTTTCTTACATTTACGGGTTTAGTCGGGACTCCTGATGACGTTTTGAGACATCTCCTACAACTACAGCACCAGAATTGTGCTGCTGAACAAAGTCCGTTTTTTGTAATTTTTTTTTGTAAAAAAAAAGTTTTCCCAAAAAAAGCATTTTCTGCCATTTTTAGGTTTTGTAGGGACTCCTGATGACGTTTTGAGACATCTCCTACAACTACAGCACCAGAATTGTACTGCTGAAGCAAGTCCGTTTTTTGGCATTTTTACGACAGGGTCCCCCCTTACGACATTTTAGCAAAAAATGTTTTTTGTAAAAAATGCATTTTCTTACATTTTCTTACATTTACGGGTTTAGTCGGGGCTCCTGATGACGTTTTGAGACATCTCCTACAACTACAGCACCAGAATTGTGCTGCTGAAGCAAGTCTGTTTTTTGAATTTTTTTTTGTAAAAAAAAAGTTTTCCCAAAAAAAGCATTTTATGCCATTTTTAGGTTTTGTAGGGACTCCTGATGACGTTTTAAGACATCTCCTACAACTACAGCACCAGAATTGTGCTGCTGAAGCAAGTCAGTTTTTTGGAATTTTTACGACAGGGTCGTAAATTTTAGCAAAAAATGTTTTTCGTAAAAAATGCATTTTCTTACATTTACGGGTTTAGTCGGGACTCCTGATGACGTTTTGAGACATCTCCTACAACTACAGCACCAGAATTGTGCTGCTGAAGCAAGTCTGTTTTTTGAATTTTTTTTGTAAAAAAAAAGTTTTCCCAAAAAAAGCATTTTATACCATTTTTAGGTTTTGTAGGGACTCCTGATGACGTTTTGAGACATCTCCTACAACTACAGCACCAGAATTGTACTGCTGAAGCAAGTCGTTTTTTTGGCATTTTTACGACAGGGTCCCCCCTTACGACATTTTAGCAAAAAATGTTTTTCGTAAAAAATGCATTTTCTGACATTTTCTTACATTTACGGGTTTAGTCGGGACTCCTGATGACGTTTTGAGACATCTCCTACAACTACAGCACCAGAATTGTGCTGCTGAAGCAAGTCCGTTTTTTGGAAATTTTTTTTGTAAAAAAAAAGTTTTCCCAAAAAAAGCATTTTATGCCATTTTTAGGTTTTGTAGGGACTCCTGATGACGTTTTGAGACATCTCCTACAACTACAGCACCAGAATTGTACTGCTGAAGCAAGTCGGTTTTTTGGCATTTTTACGACAGGGTCCCCCCTTACGACATTTTAGCAAAAAATGTTTTTCTTAAAAAATGCATTTTCTTACATTTTCTTACATTTACGGGTTTAGTCGGGACTCCTGATGACGTTTTGAGACATCTCCTACAACTACAGCACCAGAATTGTGCTGCTGAAGCAAGTCTGTTTTTTGAAATTTTTTTTGTAAAAAAAAAGTTTTCCCAAAAAAAGCATTTTATGCCATTTTTAGGTTTTGTAGGGACTCCTGATGACGTTTTGAGACATCTCCTACAACTACAGCACCAGAATTGTACTGCTGAAGCAAGTCGGTTTTTTGGCATTTTTACGACAGGGTCCCCCCTTACGACATTTTAGCAAAAAATGTTTTTCTTAAAAAATGCATTTTCTTACATTTACGGGTTTAGTCGGGACTCCTGATGACGTTTTGAGACATCTCCTACAACTACAGCACCAGAATTGTGCTGCTGAACAAAGTCCGTTTTTTGTAATTTTTTTTTGTAAAAAAAAAGTTTTCCCAAAAAAAGCATTTTCTGCCATTTTTAGGTTTTGTAGGGACTCCTGATGACGTTTTGAGACATCTCCTACAACTACAGCACCAGAATTGTACTGCTGAAGCAAGTCCGTTTTTTGGCATTTTTACGACAGGGTCCCCCCTTACGACATTTTAGCAAAAAATGTTTTTTGTAAAAAATGCATTTTCTTACATTTTCTTACATTTACGGGTTTAGTCGGGGCTCCTGATGACGTTTTGAGACATCTCCTACAACTACAGCACCAGAATTGTGCTGCTGAAGCAAGTCCGTTTTTTGGAATTTTTTTTTGTAAAAAAAAAGTTTTCCCAAAAAAAGCATTTTATGCCATTTTTAGGTTTTGTACGGACTCCTGATGACGTTTTGAGACATCTCCTACAACTACAGCACCAGAATTGTACTGCTGAAGCAAGTCGGTTTTTTGGCATTTTTACGACAGGGTCCCCCCTTACGACATTTTAGCAAAAAATGTTTTTCTTAAAAAATGCATTTTCTTACATTTTCGGGTTTAGTCGGGACTCCTGATGACGTTTTGAGACATCTCCTACAACTACAGCACCACAATTGTGCTGCTGAAGCAAGTCTGTTTTTTGAATTTTTTTTTGTAAAAAAAAAGTTTTCCCAAAAAAAGCATTTTATGCCATTTTTAGGTTTTGTAGGGACTCCTGATGACGTTTTGAGACATCTCCTACAACTACAGCACCAGAATTGTACTGCTGAAGCAAGTCGGTTTTTTGGCATTTTTACGACATTTTAGCAAAAAATGTTTTTCTTAAAAAATGCATTTTCTTACATTTTCTTACATTTACGGGTTTAGTCGGGACTCCTGATGACGTTTTGAGACATCTCCTACAACTACAGCACCAGAATTGTGCTGCTGAAGCAAGTCTGTTTTTTGAATTTTTTTTTGTAAAAAAAAAGTTTTCCCAAAAAAAGCATTTTATTCCATTTTTAGGTTTTGTAAGGACTCCTGATGACGTTTTGAGACATCTCCTACAACTACAGCACCAGAATTGTGCTGCTGAAGCAAGTCAGTTTTTTGGAATTTTTACGACAGGGTCCCCCCTTACGACATTTTAGCAAAAAATTTTTTTCTTTAAAAATGCATTTTCTTACATTTTCTTACATTTACGGGTTTAGTCGGGACTCCTGATGACGTTTTGAGACATCTCCTACAACTACAGCACCAGAATTGTGCTGCTGAAGCAAGTCTGTTTTTTGAATTTTTTTTTGTAAAAAAAAAGTTTTCCCAAAAAAAGCATTTTATGCCATTTTTAGGTTTTGTAGGGACTCCTGATGACGTTTTGAGACATCTCCTACAACTACAGCACCAGAATTGTGCAGCTGAAGCAAGTCAGTTTTTTGGAATTTTTACGACAGGGTCCCCCCTTACGACATTTTAGCAAAAAATGTTTTTCGTAAAAAATGCATTTTCTTACATTTTCTTACATTTACGGGTTTAGTCGGGACTCCTGATGACGTTTTGAGACATCTCCTACAACTACAGCACCAGAATTGTGCTGCTGAAGCAAGTCCGTTTTTTGGAATTTTTTTTTGTAAAAAAAAAGTTTTCCCAAAAAAAGCATTTTATGCCATTTTTAGGTTTTGTAGGGACTCCTGATGACGTTTTGAGACATCTCCTACAACTACAGCACCAGAATTGTACTGCTGAAGCAAGTCAGTTTTTTGGAATTTTTACGACAGGGTCCCCCCTTACGACATTTTAGCAAAAAATGTTTTTCTTAAAAAATGCATTTTCTTACATTTTCTTACATTTACGGGTTTAGTCGGGACTCCTGATGACGTTTTGAGACATCTCCTACAACTACAGCACCACAATTGTGCTGCTGAAGCAAGTCTGTTTTTTGAATTTTTTTTTGTAAAAAAAAAGTTTTCCCAAAAAAAGCATTTTATGCCATTTTTAGGTTTTGTAGGGACTCCTGATGACGTTTTGAGACATCTCCTACAACTACAGCACCAGAATTGTGCTGCTGAAGCAAGTCAGTTTTTTGGAATTTTTACGACAGGGTCCCCCCTTACGACATTTTAGCAAAAAAAATTTTTCGTAAAAAATGCATTTTCTTACATTTTCTTACATTTACGGGTTTAGTCGGGACTCCTGATGACGTTTTGAGACATCTCCTACAACTACAGCACCAGAATTGTGCTGCTGAAGCAAGTCTGTTTTTTGAATTTTTTTTTGTAAAAAAAAAGTTTTCCCAAAAAAAGCATTTTATGCCATTTTTAGGTTTTGTAGGGACTCCTGATGACGTTTTGAGACATCTCCTACAACTACAGCACCAGAATTGTACTGCTGAAGCAAGTCGGTTTTTTGGCATTTTTACGACAGGGTCCCCCCTTACGACATTTTAGCAAAAAATGTTTTTCTTAAAAAATGCATTTTCTTACATTTTCTTACATTTACGGGTTTAGTCGGGACTCCTGATGACGTTTTGAGACATCTCCTACAACTACAGCACCAGAATTGTGCTGCTGAAGCAAGTCTGTTTTTTGAATTTTTTTTTGTAAAAAAAAAGTTTTCCCAAAAAAAGCATTTTATGCCATTTTTAGGTTTTGTAGGGACTCCTGATGACGTTTTGAGACATCTCCTACAACTACAGCACCAGAATTGTGCTGCTGAACAAAGTCCGTTTTTTGTAATTTTTTTTTGTAAAAAAAAAGTTTTCCCAAAAAAAGCATTTTCTGCCATTTTTAGGTTTTGTAGGGACTCCTGATGACGTTTTGAGACATCTCCTACAACTACAGCACCAGAATTGTACTGCTGAAGCAAGTCCGTTTTTTGGCATTTTTACGACAGGGTCCCCCCTTACGACATTTTAGCAAAAAATGTTTTTTGTAAAAAATGCATTTTCTTACATTTTCTTACATTTACGGGTTTAGTCGGGGCTCCTGATGACGTTTTGAGACATCTCCTACAACTACAGCACCAGAATTGTGCTGCTGAAGCAAGTCTGTTTTTGAATTTTTTTTTGTAAAAAAAAAGTTTTCCCAAAAAAAGCATTTTATGCCATTTTTAGGTTTTGTAGGGACTCCTGATGACGTTTTAAGACATCTCCTACAACTACAGCACCAGAATTGTGCTGCTGAAGCAAGTCAGTTTTTTGGAATTTTTACGACAGGGTCGTAAATTTTAGCAAAAAATGTTTTTCGTAAAAAATGCATTTTCTTACATTTTCTTACATTTACGGGTTTAGTCGGGACTCCTGATGACGTTTTGAGACATCTCCTACAACTACAGCACCAGAATTGTACTGCTGAAGCAAGTCGTTTTTTTTGGCATTTTTACGACAGGGTCCCCCCTTACGACATTTTAGCAAAAAATGTTTTTCGTAAAAAATGCATTTTCTGACATTTTCTTACATTTACGGGTTTAGTCGGGACTCCTGATGACGTTTTGAGACATCTCCTACAACTACAGCACCAGAATTGTGCTGCTGAACAAAGTCCGTTTTTTGTAATTTTTTTTTGTAAAAAAAAAGTTTTCCCAAAAAAAGCATTTTCTGCCATTTTTAGGTTTTGTAGGGACTCCTGATGACGTTTTGAGACATCTCCTACAACTACAGCACCAGAATTGTACTGCTGAAGCAAGTCCGTTTTTTGGCATTTTTACGACAGGGTCCCCCCTTACGACATTTTAGCAAAAAATGTTTTTTGTAAAAAATGCATTTTCTTACATTTTCTTACATTTACGGGTTTAGTCGGGGCTCCTGATGACGTTTTGAGACATCTCCTACAACTACAGCACCAGAATTGTGCTGCTGAAGCAAGTCTGTTTTTTGAATTTTTTTTTGTAAAAAAAAAGTTTTCCCAAAAAAAGCATTTTATGCCATTTTTAGGTTTTGTAGGGACTCCTGATGACGTTTTAAGACATCTCCTACAACTACAGCACCAGAATTGTGCTGCTGAAGCAAGTCAGTTTTTTGGAATTTTTACGACAGGGTCGTAAATTTTAGCAAAAAATGTTTTTCGTAAAAAATGCATTTTCTTACATTTTCTTACATTTACGGGTTTAGTCGGGACTCCTGATGACGTTTTGAGACATCTCCTACAACTACAGCACCAGAATTGTACTGCTGAAGCAAGTCGTTTTTTTGGCATTTTTACGACAGGGTCCCCCCTTACGACATTTTAGCAAAAATGTTTTTCGTAAAAAATGCATTTTCTGACATTTTCTTACATTTACGGGTTTAGTCGGGACTCCTGATGACGTTTTGAGACATCTCCTACAACTACAGCACCAGAATTGTGCTGCTGAAGCAAGTCTGTTTTTTGAGGGTTTTTTTGTAAAAAAAAAGTTTTCCCAAAAAAAGCATTTTATGCCATTTTTAGGTTTTGTAGGGACTCCTGATGACGTTTTGAGACATCTCCTACAACTACAGCACCAGAATTGTGCAGCTGAAGCAAGTCAGTTTTTTGGAATTTTTACGACAGGGTCCCCCCTTACGACATTTTAGCAAAAAATGTTTTTCGTAAAAAATGCATTTTCTTACATTTTCTTACATTTACGGGTTTAGTCGGGACTCCTGATGACGTTTTGAGACATCTCCTACAACTACAGCACCAGAATTGTGCTGCTGAAGCAAGTCCGTTTTTTGGAATTTTTTTTTGTAAAAAAAAAGTTTTCCCAAAAAAAGCATTTTATGCCATTTTTAGGTTTTGTACGGACTCCTGATGACGTTTTGAGACATCTCCTACAACTACAGCACCAGAATTGTACTGCTGAAGCAAGTCGGTTTTTTGGCATTTTTACGACAGGGTCCCCCCTTACGACATTTTAGCAAAAAATGTTTTTCTTAAAAAATGCATTTTCTTACATTTACGGGTTTAGTCGGGACTCCTGATGACGTTTTGAGACATCTCCTACAACTACAGCACCACAATTGTGCTGCTGAAGCAAGTCTGTTTTTTGAATTTTTTTTTGTAAAAAAAAAGTTTTCCCAAAAAAAAGCATTTTATGCCATTTTTAGGTTTTGTAGGGACTCCTGATGACGTTTTGAGACATCTCCTACAACTACAGCACCAGAATTGTACTGCTGAAGCAAGTCGGTTTTTTGGCATTTTTACGACAGGGTCCCCCCTTACGACATTTTAGCAAAAAATGTTTTTCGTAAAAAATGCATTTTCTTACATTTTCTTACATTTACGGGTTTAGTCGGGACTCCTGATGACGTTTTGAGACATCTCCTACAACTACAGCACCAGAATTGTGCTGCTGAAGCAAGTCTGTTTTTTGAATTTTTTTTTGTAAAAAAAAAGTTTTCCCAAAAAAAGCATTTTATTCCATTTTCAGGTTTTGTACGGACTCCTGATGACGTTTTGAGACATCTCCTACAACTACAGCACCAGAATTGTGCTGCTGAAGCAAGTCAGTTTTTTGGAATTTTTACGACAGGGTCCCCCCTTACGACATTTTAGCAAAAAATGTTTTTCTTAAAAAATATATTTTCTTACATTTTCTTACATTTACGGATTTAGTCGGGACTCCTGATGACGTTTTGAGACATCTCCTACAACTACAGCACCAGAATTGTGCTGCTGAAGCAAGTCTGTTTTTTGAATTTTTTTTTGTAAAAAAAAAGTTTTCCCAAAAAAAGCATTTTATGCCATTTTTAGGTTTTGTAGGGACTCCTGATGACGTTTGGAGACATCTCCTACAACTACAGCACCAGAATTGTGCTGCTGAAGCAAGTCATTTTTTTGGAATTTTTACGACAGGGTCCCCCCTTACGACATTTTAGCAAAAAAATTTTTTCGTAAAAAATGCATTTTCTTACATTTTCTTACATTTACGGGTTTAGTCGGGACTCCTGATGACGTTTTGAGACATCTCCTACAACTACAGCACCAGAATTGTGCTGCTGAAGCAAGTCTGTTTTTTGAATTTTTTTTTGTAAAAAAAAAGTTTTCCCAAAAAAAGCATTTTATGCCATTTTTAGGTTTTGTAGGGACTCCTGATGACGTTTTGAGACATCTCCTACAACTACAGCACCAGAATTGTGCAGCTGAAGCAAGTCAGTTTTTTGGAATTTTTACGACAGGGTCCCCCCTTACGACATTTTAGCAAAAAATGTTTTTCGTAAAAAATGCATTTTCTTACATTTTCTTACATTTACGGGTTTAGTCGGGACTCCTGATGACGTTTTGAGACATCTCCTACAACTACAGCACCAGAATTGTGCTGCTGAAGCAAGTCCGTTTTTTGGAATTTTTTTTTGTAAAAAAAAAGTTTTCCCAAAAAAAGCATTTTATGCCATTTTTAGGTTTTGTAGGGACTCCTGATGACGTTTTGAGACATCTCCTACAACTACAGCACCAGAATTGTACTGCTGAAGCAAGTCGGTTTTTTGGCATTTTTACGACAGGGTCCCCCCTTACGACATTTTAGCAAAAAATGTTTTTCTTAAAAAATGCATTTTCTTACATTTTCTTACATTTACGGGTTTAGTCGGGACTCCTGATGACGTTTTGAGACATCTCCTACAACTACAGCACCAGAATTGTGCTGCTGAAGCAAGTCTGTTTTTTGAATTTTTTTTTGTAAAAAAAAAGTTTTCCCAAAAAAAGCATTTTATGCCATTTTTAGGTTTTGTAGGGACTCCTGATGACGTTTTGAGACATCTCCTACAACTACAGCACCAGAATTGTGCTGCTGAAGCAAGTCTGTTTTTTGAATTTTTTTTTGTAAAAAAAAAGTTTTCCCAAAAAAAGCATTTTATGCCATTTTTAGGTTTTGTAGGGACTCCTGATGACGTTTTGAGACATCTCCTACAACTACAGCACCAGAATTGTGCTGCTGAAGCAAGTCAGTTTTTTGGAATTTTTACGACAGGGTCCCCCCTTACGACATTTTAGCAAAAAAAAATTTTCGTAAAAAATGCATTTTCTTACATTTTCTTACATTTACGGGTTTAGTCGGGACTCCTGATGACGTTTTGAGACATCTCCTACAACTACAGCACCAGAATTGTACTGCTGAAGCAAGTCGGTTTTTTGGCATTTTTACGACAGGGTCCCCCCTTAAGACATTTTAGCAAAAAATGTTTTTCTTAAAAAATGCATTTTCTTACATTTTCTTACATTTACGGGTTTAGTCGGGACTCCTGATGACGTTTTGAGACATCTCCTACAACTACAGCACCAGAATTGTGCTGCTGAAGCAAGTCTGTTTTTTGAATTTTTTTTTGTAAAAAAAAAGTTTTCCCAAAAAAAGCATTTTATGCCATTTTTAGGTTTTGTAGGGACTCCTGATGACGTTTTGAGACATCTCCTACAACTACAGCACCAGAATTGTGCTGCTGAAGCAAGTCAGTTTTTTGGAATTTTTACGACAGGGTCCCCCCTTACGACATTTTAGCAAAAAAATTTTTTCGTAAAAAATGCATTTTCTTACATTTTCTTACATTTACGGGTTTAGTCGGGACTCCTGATGACGTTTTGAGACATCTCCTACAACTACAGCACCAGAATTGTGCTGCTGAAGCAAGTCCGTTTTTTGGAATTTTTTTTTGTAAAAAAAAAGTTTTCCCAAAAAAAGCATTTTATGCCATTTTTAGGTTTTGTAGGGACTCCTGATGACGTTTTGAGACATCTCCTACAACTACAGCACCAGAATTGTACTGCTGAAGCAAGTCGGTTTTTTGGCATTTTTACGACAGGGTCCCCCCTTACGACATTTTAGCAAAAAATGTTTTTCTTAAAAAATGCATTTTCTTACATTTTCTTACATTTACGGGTTTAGTCGGGACTCCTGATGACGTTTTGAGACATCTCCTACAACTACAGCACCAGAATTGTGCTGCTGAAGCAAGTCTGTTTTTTGAAATTTTTTTTGTAAAAAAAAAGTTTTCCCAAAAAAAGCATTTTATGCCATTTTTAGGTTTTGTAGGGACTCCTGATGACGTTTTGAGACATCTCCTACAACTACAGCACCAGAATTGTACTGCTGAAGCAAGTCGGTTTTTTGGCATTTTTACGACAGGGTCCCCCCTTACGACATTTTAGCAAAAAATGTTTTTCTTAAAAAATGCATTTTCTTACATTTACGGGTTTAGTCGGGACTCCTGATGACGTTTTGAGACATCTCCTACAACTACAGCACCAGAATTGTGCTGCTGAACAAAGTCCGTTTTTTGTAATTTTTTTTTGTAAAAAAAAAGTTTTCCCAAAAAAAGCATTTTCTGCCATTTTTAGGTTTTGTAGGGACTCCTGATGACGTTTTGAGACATCTCCTACAACTACAGCACCAGAATTGTACTGCTGAAGCAAGTCCGTTTTTTGGCATTTTTACGACAGGGTCCCCCCTTACGACATTTTAGCAAAAAATGTTTTTTGTAAAAAATGCATTTTCTTACATTTTCTTACATTTACGGGTTTAGTCGGGGCTCCTGATGACGTTTTGAGACATCTCCTACAACTACAGCACCAGAATTGTGCTGCTGAAGCAAGTCTGTTTTTTGAATTTTTTTTTGTAAAAAAAAAGTTTTCCCAAAAAAAGCATTTTATGCCATTTTTAGGTTTTGTAGGGACTCCTGATGACGTTTTAAGACATCTCCTACAACTACAGCACCAGAATTGTGCTGCTGAAGCAAGTCAGTTTTTTGGAATTTTTACGACAGGGTCGTAAATTTTAGCAAAAAATGTTTTTCGTAAAAAATGCATTTTCTTACATTTACGGGTTTAGTCGGGACTCCTGATGACGTTTTGAGACATCTCCTACAACTACAGCACCAGAATTGTGCTGCTGAAGCAAGTCTGTTTTTTGAATTTTTTTTGTAAAAAAAAAGTTTTCCCAAAAAAAGCATTTTATACCATTTTTAGGTTTTGTAGGGACTCCTGATGACGTTTTGAGACATCTCCTACAACTACAGCACCAGAATTGTACTGCTGAAGCAAGTCGTTTTTTTGGCATTTTTACGACAGGGTCCCCCCTTACGACATTTTAGCAAAAAATGTTTTTCGTAAAAAATGCATTTTCTGACATTTTCTTACATTTACGGGTTTAGTCGGGACTCCTGATGACGTTTTGAGACATCTCCTACAACTACAGCACCAGAATTGTGCTGCTGAAGCAAGTCTGTTTTTTGAATTTTTTTTTGTAAAAAAAAAGTTTTCCCAAAAAAAGCATTTTATGCCATTTTTAGGTTTTGTAGGGACTCCTGATGACGTTTTGAGACATCTCCTACAACTACAGCACCAGAATTGTGCAGCTGAAGCAAGTCAGTTTTTTGGAATTTTTACGACAGGGTCCCCCCTTACGACATTTTAGCAAAAAATGTTTTTCGTAAAAAATGCATTTTCTTACATTTTCTTACATTTACGGGTTTAGTCGGGACTCCTGATGACGTTTTGAGACATCTCCTACAACTACAGCACCAGAATTGTGCTGCTGAAGCAAGTCCGTTTTTTGGAATTTTTTTTTGTAAAAAAAAAGTTTTCCCAAAAAAAGCATTTTATGCCATTTTTAGGTTTTGTACGGACTCCTGATGACGTTTTGAGACATCTCCTACAACTACAGCACCAGAATTGTACTGCTGAAGCAAGTCGGTTTTTTGGCATTTTTACGACAGGGTCCCCCCTTACGACATTTTAGCAAAAAATGTTTTTCTTAAAAAATGCATTTTCTTACATTTTCTTACATTTACGGGTTTAGTCGGGACTCCTGATGACGTTTTGAGACATCTCCTACAACTACAGCACCACAATTGTGCTGCTGAAGCAAGTCTGTTTTTTGAATTTTTTTTTGTAAAAAAAAAGTTTTCCCAAAAAAAGCATTTTATGCCATTTTTAGGTTTTGTAGGGACTCCTGATGACGTTTTGAGACATCTCCTACAACTACAGCACCAGAATTGTACTGCTGAAGCAAGTCGGTTTTTTGGCATTTTTACGACATTTTAGCAAAAAATGTTTTTCTTAAAAAATGCATTTTCTTACATTTTCTTACATTTACGGGTTTAGTCGGGACTCCTGATGACGTTTTGAGACATCTCCTACAACTACAGCACCAGAATTGTGCTGCTGAAGCAAGTCTGTTTTTTGAATTTTTTTTTGTAAAAAAAAAGTTTTCCCAAAAAAAGCATTTTATTCCATTTTTAGGTTTTGTAAGGACTCCTGATGACGTTTTGAGACATCTCCTACAACTACAGCACCAGAATTGTGCTGCTGAAGCAAGTCAGTTTTTTGGAATTTTTACGACAGGGTCCCCCCTTACGACATTTTAGCAAAAAATTTTTTTCTTTAAAAATGCATTTTCTTACATTTTCTTACATTTACGGGTTTAGTCGGGACTCCTGATGACGTTTTGAGACATCTCCTACAACTACAGCACCAGAATTGTGCTGCTGAAGCAAGTCTGTTTTTTGAATTTTTTTTTGTAAAAAAAAAGTTTTCCCAAAAAAAGCATTTTATGCCATTTTTAGGTTTTGTAGGGACTCCTGATGACGTTTTGAGACATCTCCTACAACTACAGCACCAGAATTGTGCAGCTGAAGCAAGTCAGTTTTTTGGAATTTTTACGACAGGGTCCCCCCTTACGACATTTTAGCAAAAAATGTTTTTCGTAAAAAATGCATTTTCTTACATTTTCTTACATTTACGGGTTTAGTCGGGACTCCTGATGACGTTTTGAGACATCTCCTACAACTACAGCACCAGAATTGTGCTGCTGAAGCAAGTCCGTTTTTTGGAATTTTTTTTTGTAAAAAAAAAGTTTTCCCAAAAAAAGCATTTTATGCCATTTTTAGGTTTTGTAGGGACTCCTGATGACGTTTTGAGACATCTCCTACAACTACAGCACCAGAATTGTACTGCTGAAGCAAGTCAGTTTTTTGGAATTTTTACGACAGGGTCCCCCCTTACGACATTTTAGCAAAAAATGTTTTTCTTAAAAAATGCATTTTCTTACATTTTCTTACATTTACGGGTTTAGTCGGGACTCCTGGTGACGTTTTGAGACATCTCCTACAACTACAGCACCAGAATTGTGCTGCTGAAGCAAGTCTGTTTTTTGAATTTTTTTTTGTAAAAAAAAAGTTTTCCCAAAAAAAGCATTTTATGCCATTTTTAGGTTTTGTAGGGACTCCTGATGACGTTTTGAGACATCTCCTACAACTACAGCACCAGAATTGTGCTGCTGAAGCAAGTCAGTTTTTTGGAATTTTTACGACAGGGTCCCCCCTTACGACATTTTAGCAAAAAATTTTTTTCGTAAAAAATGCATTTTCTTACATTTTCTTACATTTACGGGTTTAGTCGGGACTCCTGATGACGTTTTGAGACATCTCCTACAACTACAGCACCAGAATTGTGCTGCTGAAGCAAGTCTGTTTTTTGAATTTTTTTTTGTAAAAAAAAAGTTTTCCCAAAAAAAGCATTTTATGCCATTTTTAGGTTTTGTAGGGACTCCTGATGACGTTTTGAGACATCTCCTACAACTACAGCACCAGAATTGTGCAGCTGAAGCAAGTCAGTTTTTTGGAATTTTTACGACAGGGTCCCCCCTTACGACATTTTAGCAAAAAATGTTTTTCGTAAAAAATGCATTTTCTTACATTTTCTTACATTTACGGGTTTAGTCGGGACTCCTGATGACGTTTTGAGACATCTCCTACAACTACAGCACCAGAATTGTGCTGCTGAAGCAAGTCCGTTTTTTGGAATTTTTTTTTGTAAAAAAAAAGTTTTCCCAAAAAAAGCATTTTATGCCATTTTTAGGTTTTGTAGGGACTCCTGATGACGTTTTGAGACATCTCCTACAACTACAGCACCAGAATTGTACTGCTGAAGCAAGTCGGTTTTTTGGCATTTTTACGACAGGGTCCCCCCTTACGACATTTTAGCAAAAAATGTTTTTCTTAAAAAATGCATTTTCTTACATTTTCTTACATTTACGGGTTTAGTCGGGACTCCTGATGACGTTTTGAGACATCTCCTACAACTACAGCACCAGAATTGTGCTGCTGAAGCAAGTCTGTTTTTTGAATTTTTTTTTGTAAAAAAAAAGTTTTCCCAAAAAAAGCATTTTATGCCATTTTTAGGTTTTGTAGGGACTCCTGATGACGTTTTGAGACATCTCCTACAACTACAGCACCAGAATTGTACTGCTGAAGCAAGTCGGTTTTTTGGCATTTTTACGACAGGGTCCCCCCTTACGACATTTTAGCAAAAAATGTTTTTCTTAAAAAATGCATTTTCTTACATTTTCTTACATTTACGGGTTTAGTCGGGACTCCTGATGACGTTTTGAGACATCTCCTACAACTACAGCACCAGAATTGTGCTGCTGAACAAAGTCCGTTTTTTGTAATTTTTTTTTGTAAAAAAAAAGTTTTCCCAAAAAAAGCATTTTCTGCCATTTTTAGGTTTTGTAGGGACTCCTGATGACGTTTTGAGACATCTCCTACAACTACAGCACCAGAATTGTACTGCTGAAGCAAGTCCGTTTTTTGGCATTTTTACGACAGGGTCCCCCCTTACGACATTTTAGCAAAAAATGTTTTTTGTAAAAAATGCATTTTCTGACATTTTCTTACATTTACGGGTTTAGTCGGGACTCCTGATGACGTTTTGAGACATCTCCTACAACTACAGCACCAGAATTGTGCTGCTGAAGCAAGTCTGTTTTTTGAATTTTTTTTTGTAAAAAAAAAGTTTTCCCAAAAAAAGCATTTTATGCCATTTTTAGGTTTTGTAGGGACTCCTGATGACGTTTTGAGACATCTCCTACAACTACAGCACCAGAATTGTGCAGCTGAAGCAAGTCAGTTTTTTGGAATTTTTACGACAGGGTCCCCCCTTACGACATTTTAGCAAAAAATGTTTTTCGTAAAAAATGCATTTTCTTACATTTTCTTACATTTACGGGTTTAGTCGGGACTCCTGATGACGTTTTGAGACATCTCCTACAACTACAGCACCAGAATTGTGCTGCTGAAGCAAGTCCGTTTTTTGGAATTTTTTTTTGTAAAAAAAAAGTTTTCCCAAAAAAAGCATTTTATGCCATTTTTAGGTTTTGTACGGACTCCTGATGACGTTTTGAGACATCTCCTACAACTACAGCACCAGAATTGTACTGCTGAAGCAAGTCGGTTTTTTGGCATTTTTACGACAGGGTCCCCCCTTACGACATTTTAGCAAAAAATGTTTTTCTTAAAAAATGCATTTTCTTACATTTTCTTACATTTACGGGTTTAGTCGGGACTCCTGATGACGTTTTGAGACATCTCCTACAACTACAGCACCACAATTGTGCTGCTGAAGCAAGTCTGTTTTTTGAATTTTTTTTTGTAAAAAAAAAGTTTTCCCAAAAAAAGCATTTTATGCCATTTTTAGGTTTTGTAGGGACTCCTGATGACGTTTTGAGACATCTCCTACAACTACAGCACCAGAATTGTACTGCTGAAGCAAGTCGGTTTTTTGGCATTTTTACGACATTTTAGCAAAAAATGTTTTTCTTAAAAAATGCATTTTCTTACATTTTCTTACATTTACGGGTTTAGTCGGGACTCCTGATGACGTTTTGAGACATCTCCTACAACTACAGCACCAGAATTGTGCTGCTGAAGCAAGTCTGTTTTTTGAATTTTTTTTTGTAAAAAAAAAGTTTTCCCAAAAAAAGCATTTTATTCCATTTTTAGGTTTTGTAAGGACTCCTGATGACGTTTTGAGACATCTCCTACAACTACAGCACCAGAATTGTGCTGCTGAAGCAAGTCAGTTTTTTGGAATTTTTACGACAGGGTCCCCCCTTACGACATTTTAGCAAAAAATTTTTTTCTTTAAAAATGCATTTTCTTACATTTTCTTACATTTACGGGTTTAGTCGGGACTCCTGATGACGTTTTGAGACATCTCCTACAACTACAGCACCAGAATTGTGCTGCTGAAGCAAGTCTGTTTTTTGAATTTTTTTTTGTAAAAAAAAAGTTTTCCCAAAAAAAGCATTTTATGCCATTTTTAGGTTTTGTAGGGACTCCTGATGACGTTTTGAGACATCTCCTACAACTACAGCACCAGAATTGTGCAGCTGAAGCAAGTCAGTTTTTTGGAATTTTTACGACAGGGTCCCCCCTTACGACATTTTAGCAAAAAATGTTTTTCGTAAAAAATGCATTTTCTTACATTTTCTTACATTTACGGGTTTAGTCGGGACTCCTGATGACGTTTTGAGACATCTCCTACAACTACAGCACCAGAATTGTGCTGCTGAAGCAAGTCCGTTTTTTGGAATTTTTTTTTGTAAAAAAAAAGTTTTCCCAAAAAAAGCATTTTATGCCATTTTTAGGTTTTGTAGGGACTCCTGATGACGTTTTGAGACATCTCCTACAACTACAGCACCAGAATTGTACTGCTGAAGCAAGTCAGTTTTTTGGAATTTTTACGACAGGGTCCCCCCTTACGACATTTTAGCAAAAAATGTTTTTCTTAAAAAATGCATTTTCTTACATTTTCTTACATTTACGGGTTTAGTCGGGACTCCTGGTGACGTTTTGAGACATCTCCTACAACTACAGCACCAGAATTGTGCTGCTGAAGCAAGTCTGTTTTTTGAATTTTTTTTTGTAAAAAAAAAGTTTTCCCAAAAAAAGCATTTTATGCCATTTTTAGGTTTTGTAGGGACTCCTGATGACGTTTTGAGACATCTCCTACAACTACAGCACCAGAATTGTGCTGCTGAAGCAAGTCAGTTTTTTGGAATTTTTACGACAGGGTCCCCCCTTACGACATTTTAGCAAAAAAATTTTTTCGTAAAAAATGCATTTTCTTACATTTTCTTACATTTACGGGTTTAGTCGGGACTCCTGATGACGTTTTGAGACATCTCCTACAACTACAGCACCAGAATTGTGCTGCTGAAGCAAGTCTGTTTTTTGAATTTTTTTTTGTAAAAAAAAAGTTTTCCCAAAAAAAGCATTTTATGCCATTTTTAGGTTTTGTAGGGACTCCTGATGACGTTTTGAGACATCTCCTACAACTACAGCACCAGAATTGTACTGCTGAAGCAAGTCGGTTTTTTGGCATTTTTACGACATTTTAGCAAAAAATGTTTTTCTTAAAAAATGCATTTTCTTACATTTTCTTACATTTACGGGTTTAGTCGGGACTCCTGATGACGTTTTGAGACATCTCCTACAACTACAGCACCAGAATTGTGCTGCTGAAGCAAGTCTGTTTTTTGAATTTTTTTTTGTAAAAAAAAAGTTTTCCCAAAAAAAGCATTTTATTCCATTTTTAGGTTTTGTAAGGACTCCTGATGACGTTTTGAGACATCTCCTACAACTACAGCACCAGAATTGTGCTGCTGAAGCAAGTCAGTTTTTTGGAATTTTTACGACAGGGTCCCCCCTTACGACATTTTAGCAAAAAATTTTTTTCTTTAAAAATGCATTTTCTTACATTTTCTTACATTTACGGGTTTAGTCGGGACTCCTGATGACGTTTTGAGACATCTCCTACAACTACAGCACCAGAATTGTGCTGCTGAAGCAAGTCTGTTTTTTGAATTTTTTTTTGTAAAAAAAAAGTTTTCCCAAAAAAAGCATTTTATGCCATTTTTAGGTTTTGTAGGGACTCCTGATGACGTTTTGAGACATCTCCTACAACTACAGCACCAGAATTGTGCAGCTGAAGCAAGTCAGTTTTTTGGAATTTTTACGACAGGGTCCCCCCTTACGACATTTTAGCAAAAAATGTTTTTCGTAAAAAATGCATTTTCTTACATTTTCTTACATTTACGGGTTTAGTCGGGACTCCTGATGACGTTTTGAGACATCTCCTACAACTACAGCACCAGAATTGTGCTGCTGAAGCAAGTCCGTTTTTTGGAATTTTTTTTTGTAAAAAAAAAGTTTTCCCAAAAAAAGCATTTTATGCCATTTTTAGGTTTTGTAGGGACTCCTGATGACGTTTTGAGACATCTCCTACAACTACAGCACCAGAATTGTACTGCTGAAGCAAGTCAGTTTTTTGGAATTTTTACGACAGGGTCCCCCCTTACGACATTTTAGCAAAAAATGTTTTTCTTAAAAAATGCATTTTCTTACATTTTCTTACATTTACGGGTTTAGTCGGGACTCCTGGTGACGTTTTGAGACATCTCCTACAACTACAGCACCAGAATTGTGCTGCTGAAGCAAGTCTGTTTTTTGAATTTTTTTTTGTAAAAAAAAGTTTTCCCAAAAAAAGCATTTTATGCCATTTTTAGGTTTTGTAGGGACTCCTGATGACGTTTTGAGACATCTCCTACAACTACAGCACCAGAATTGTGCTGCTGAAGCAAGTCAGTTTTTTGGAATTTTTACGACAGGGTCCCCCCTTACGACATTTTAGCAAAAAAATTTTTTCGTAAAAAATGCATTTTCTTACATTTTCTTACATTTACGGGTTTAGTCGGGACTCCTGATGACGTTTTGAGACATCTCCTACAACTACAGCACCAGAATTGTGCTGCTGAAGCAAGTCTGTTTTTTGAATTTTTTTTTGTAAAAAAAAAGTTTTCCCAAAAAAAGCATTTTATGCCATTTTTAGGTTTTGTAGGGACTCCTGATGACGTTTTGAGACATCTCCTACAACTACAGCACCAGAATTGTGCAGCTGAAGCAAGTCAGTTTTTTGGAATTTTTACGACAGGGTCCCCCCTTACGACATTTTAGCAAAAAATGTTTTTCGTAAAAAATGCATTTTCTTACATTCTCTTACATTTACGGGTTTAGTCGGGACTCCTGATGACGTTTTGAGACATCTCCTACAACTACAGCACCAGAATTGTGCTGCTGAAGCAAGTCCGTTTTTTGGAATTTTTTTTTGTAAAAAAAAAGTTTTCCCAAAAAAAGCATTTTATGCCATTTTTAGGTTTTGTAGGGACTCCTGATGACGTTTTGAGACATCTCCTACAACTACAGCACCAGAATTGTACTGCTGAAGCAAGTCGGTTTTTTGGCATTTTTACGACAGGGTCCCCCCTTACGACATTTTAGCAAAAAATGTTTTTCTTAAAAAATGCATTTTCTTACATTTTCTTACATTTACGGGTTTAGTCGGGACTCCTGATGACGTTTTGAGACATCTCCTACAACTACAGCACCAGAATTGTGCTGCTGAAGCAAGTCTGTTTTTTGAATTTTTTTTTGTAAAAAAAAAGTTTTCCCAAAAAAAGCATTTTATGCCATTTTTAGGTTTTGTAGGGACTCCTGATGACGTTTTGAGACATCTCCTACAACTACAGCACCAGAATTGTACTGCTGAAGCAAGTCGGTTTTTTGGCATTTTTACGACAGGGTCCCCCCTTACGACATTTTAGCAAAAAATGTTTTTCTTAAAAAATGCATTTTCTTACATTTTCTTACATTTACGGGTTTAGTCGGGACTCCTGATGACGTTTTGAGACATCTCCTACAACTACAGCACCAGAATTGTGCTGCTGAACAAAGTCCGTTTTTTGTAATTTTTTTTTGTAAAAAAAAAGTTTTCCCAAAAAAAGCATTTTCTGCCATTTTTAGGTTTTGTAGGGACTCCTGATGACGTTTTGAGACATCTCCTACAACTACAGCACCAGAATTGTACTGCTGAAGCAAGTCCGTTTTTTGGCATTTTTACGACAGGGTCCCCCCTTACGACATTTTAGCAAAAAATGTTTTTTGTAAAAAATGCATTTTCTGACATTTTCTTACATTTACGGGTTTAGTCGGGACTCCTGATGACGTTTTGAGACATCTCCTACAACTACAGCACCAGAATTGTGCTGCTGAAGCAAGTCTGTTTTTTGAATTTTTTTTTGTAAAAAAAAAGTTTTCCCAAAAAAAGCATTTTATGCCATTTTTAGGTTTTGTAGGGACTCCTGATGACGTTTTGAGACATCTCCTACAACTACAGCACCAGAATTGTGCAGCTGAAGCAAGTCAGTTTTTTGGAATTTTTACGACAGGGTCCCCCCTTACGACATTTTAGCAAAAAATGTTTTTCGTAAAAAATGCATTTTCTTACATTTTCTTACATTTACGGGTTTAGTCGGGACTCCTGATGACGTTTTGAGACATCTCCTACAACTACAGCACCAGAATTGTGCTGCTGAAGCAAGTCCGTTTTTTGGAATTTTTTTTTGTAAAAAAAAAGTTTTCCCAAAAAAAGCATTTTATGCCATTTTTAGGTTTTGTACGGACTCCTGATGACGTTTTGAGACATCTCCTACAACTACAGCACCAGAATTGTACTGCTGAAGCAAGTCGGTTTTTTGGCATTTTTACGACAGGGTCCCCCCTTACGACATTTTAGCAAAAAATGTTTTTCTTAAAAAATGCATTTTCTTACATTTTCTTACATTTACGGGTTTAGTCGGGACTCCTGATGACGTTTTGAGACATCTCCTACAACTACAGCACCACAATTGTGCTGCTGAAGCAAGTCTGTTTTTTGAATTTTTTTTTGTAAAAAAAAAGTTTTCCCAAAAAAAGCATTTTATGCCATTTTTAGGTTTTGTAGGGACTCCTGATGACGTTTTGAGACATCTCCTACAACTACAGCACCAGAATTGTACTGCTGAAGCAAGTCGGTTTTTTGGCATTTTTACGACATTTTAGCAAAAAATGTTTTTCTTAAAAAATGCATTTTCTTACATTTTCTTACATTTACGGGTTTAGTCGGGACTCCTGATGACGTTTTGAGACATCTCCTACAACTACAGCACCAGAATTGTGCTGCTGAAGCAAGTCTGTTTTTTGAATTTTTTTTTGTAAAAAAAAAGTTTTCCCAAAAAAAGCATTTTATTCCATTTTTAGGTTTTGTAAGGACTCCTGATGACGTTTTGAGACATCTCCTACAACTACAGCACCAGAATTGTGCTGCTGAAGCAAGTCAGTTTTTTGGAATTTTTACGACAGGGTCCCCCCTTACGACATTTTAGCAAAAAATTTTTTTCTTTAAAAATGCATTTTCTTACATTTTCTTACATTTACGGGTTTAGTCGGGACTCCTGATGACGTTTTGAGACATCTCCTACAACTACAGCACCAGAATTGTGCTGCTGAAGCAAGTCTGTTTTTTGAATTTTTTTTTGTAAAAAAAAAGTTTTCCCAAAAAAAGCATTTTATGCCATTTTTAGGTTTTGTAGGGACTCCTGATGACGTTTTGAGACATCTCCTACAACTACAGCACCAGAATTGTGCAGCTGAAGCAAGTCAGTTTTTTGGAATTTTTACGACAGGGTCCCCCCTTACGACATTTTAGCAAAAAATGTTTTTCGTAAAAAATGCATTTTCTTACATTTTCTTACATTTACGGGTTTAGTCGGGACTCCTGATGACGTTTTGAGACATCTCCTACAACTACAGCACCAGAATTGTGCTGCTGAAGCAAGTCCGTTTTTTGGAATTTTTTTTTGTAAAAAAAAAGTTTTCCCAAAAAAAGCATTTTATGCCATTTTTAGGTTTTGTAGGGACTCCTGATGACGTTTTGAGACATCTCCTACAACTACAGCACCAGAATTGTACTGCTGAAGCAAGTCAGTTTTTTGGAATTTTTACGACAGGGTCCCCCCTTACGACATTTTAGCAAAAAATGTTTTTCTTAAAAAATGCATTTTCTTACATTTTCTTACATTTACGGGTTTAGTCGGGACTCCTGGTGACGTTTTGAGACATCTCCTACAACTACAGCACCAGAATTGTGCTGCTGAAGCAAGTCTGTTTTTTGAATTTTTTTTTGTAAAAAAAAAGTTTTCCCAAAAAAAGCATTTTATGCCATTTTTAGGTTTTGTAGGGACTCCTGATGACGTTTTGAGACATCTCCTACAACTACAGCACCAGAATTGTGCTGCTGAAGCAAGTCAGTTTTTTGGAATTTTTACGACAGGGTCCCCCCTTACGACATTTTAGCAAAAAAATTTTTTCGTAAAAAATGCATTTTCTTACATTTTCTTACATTTACGGGTTTAGTCGGGACTCCTGATGACGTTTTGAGACATCTCCTACAACTACAGCACCAGAATTGTGCTGCTGAAGCAAGTCTGTTTTTTGAATTTTTTTTTGTAAAAAAAAAGTTTTCCCAAAAAAAGCATTTTATGCCATTTTTAGGTTTTGTAGGGACTCCTGATGACGTTTTGAGACATCTCCTACAACTACAGCACCAGAATTGTGCAGCTGAAGCAAGTCAGTTTTTTGGAATTTTTACGACAGGGTCCCCCCTTACGACATTTTAGCAAAAAATGTTTTTCGTAAAAAATGCATTTTCTTACATTCTCTTACATTTACGGGTTTAGTCGGGACTCCTGATGACGTTTTGAGACATCTCCTACAACTACAGCACCAGAATTGTGCTGCTGAAGCAAGTCCGTTTTTTGGAATTTTTTTTTGTAAAAAAAAAGTTTTCCCAAAAAAAGCATTTTATGCCATTTTTAGGTTTTGTAGGGACTCCTGATGACGTTTTGAGACATCTCCTACAACTACAGCACCAGAATTGTACTGCTGAAGCAAGTCGGTTTTTTGGCATTTTTACGACAGGGTCCCCCCTTACGACATTTTAGCAAAAAATGTTTTTCTTAAAAAATGCATTTTCTTACATTTTCTTACATTTACGGGTTTAGTCGGGACTCCTGATGACGTTTTGAGACATCTCCTACAACTACAGCACCAGAATTGTGCTGCTGAACAAAGTCCGTTTTTTGTAATTTTTTTTTGTAAAAAAAAAGTTTTCCCAAAAAAAGCATTTTCTGCCATTTTTAGGTTTTGTAGGGACTCCTGATGACGTTTTGAGACATCTCCTACAACTACAGCACCAGAATTGTACTGCTGAAGCAAGTCCGTTTTTTGGCATTTTTACGACAGGGTCCCCCCTTACGACATTTTAGCAAAAAATGTTTTTTGTAAAAAATGCATTTTCTTACATTTTCTTACATTTACGGGTTTAGTCGGGGCTCCTGATGACGTTTTGAGACATCTCCTACAACTACAGCACCAGAATTGTGCTGCTGAAGCAAGTCTGTTTTTTGAATTTTTTTTTGTAAAAAAAAAGTTTTCCCAAAAAAAGCATTTTATGCCATTTTTAGGTTTTGTAGGGACTCCTGATGACGTTTTAAGACATCTCCTACAACTACAGCACCAGAATTGTGCTGCTGAAGCAAGTCAGTTTTTTGGAATTTTTACGACAGGGTCGTAAATTTTAGCAAAAAATGTTTTTCGTAAAAAATGCATTTTCTTACATTTTCTTACATTTACGGGTTTAGTCGGGACTCCTGATGACGTTTTGAGACATCTCCTACAACTACAGCACCAGAATTGTACTGCTGAAGCAAGTCGTTTTTTTGGCATTTTTACGACAGGGTCCCCCCTTACGACATTTTAGCAAAAAATGTTTTTCGTAAAAAATGCATTTTCTGACATTTTCTTACATTTACGGGTTTAGTCGGGACTCCTGATGACGTTTTGAGACATCTCCTACAACTACAGCACCAGAATTGTGCTGCTGAACAAAGTCCGTTTTTTGTAATTTTTTTTTGTAAAAAAAAAGTTTTCCCAAAAAAAGCATTTTCTGCCATTTTTAGGTTTTGTAGGGACTCCTGATGACGTTTTGAGACATCTCCTACAACTACAGCACCAGAATTGTACTGCTGAAGCAAGTCCGTTTTTTGGCATTTTTACGACAGGGTCCCCCCTTACGACATTTTAGCAAAAAATGTTTTTTGTAAAAAATGCATTTTCTTACATTTTCTTACATTTACGGGTTTAGTCGGGGCTCCTGATGACGTTTTGAGACATCTCCTACAACTACAGCACCAGAATTGTGCTGCTGAAGCAAGTCTGTTTTTTGAATTTTTTTTTGTAAAAAAAAAGTTTTCCCAAAAAAAGCATTTTATGCCATTTTTAGGTTTTGTAGGGACTCCTGATGACGTTTTAAGACATCTCCTACAACTACAGCACCAGAATTGTGCTGCTGAAGCAAGTCAGTTTTTTGGAATTTTTACGACAGGGTCGTAAATTTTAGCAAAAAATGTTTTTCGTAAAAAATGCATTTTCTTACATTTTCTTACATTTACGGGTTTAGTCGGGACTCCTGATGACGTTTTGAGACATCTCCTACAACTACAGCACCAGAATTGTACTGCTGAAGCAAGTCGTTTTTTTGGCATTTTTACGACAGGGTCCCCCCTTACGACATTTTAGCAAAAAATGTTTTTCGTAAAAAATGCATTTTCTGACATTTTCTTACATTTACGGGTTTAGTCGGGACTCCTGATGACGTTTTGAGACATCTCCTACAACTACAGCACCAGAATTGTGCTGCTGAAGCAAGTCTGTTTTTTGAGGGTTTTTTTGTAAAAAAAAAGTTTTCCCAAAAAAAGCATTTTATGCCATTTTTAGGTTTTGTAGGGACTCCTGATGACGTTTTGAGACATCTCCTACAACTACAGCACCAGAATTGTGCAGCTGAAGCAAGTCAGTTTTTTGGAATTTTTACGACAGGGTCCCCCCTTACGACATTTTAGCAAAAAATGTTTTTCGTAAAAAATGCATTTTCTTACATTTTCTTACATTTACGGGTTTAGTCGGGACTCCTGATGACGTTTTGAGACATCTCCTACAACTACAGCACCAGAATTGTGCTGCTGAAGCAAGTCCGTTTTTTGGAATTTTTTTTTGTAAAAAAAAAGTTTTCCCAAAAAAAGCATTTTATGCCATTTTTAGGTTTTGTACGGACTCCTGATGACGTTTTGAGACATCTCCTACAACTACAGCACCAGAATTGTACTGCTGAAGCAAGTCGGTTTTTTGGCATTTTTACGACAGGGTCCCCCCTTACGACATTTTAGCAAAAAATGTTTTTCTTAAAAAATGCATTTTCTTACATTTACGGGTTTAGTCGGGACTCCTGATGACGTTTTGAGACATCTCCTACAACTACAGCACCACAATTGTGCTGCTGAAGCAAGTCTGTTTTTTGAATTTTTTTTTGTAAAAAAAAAGTTTTCCCAAAAAAAGCATTTTATGCCATTTTTAGGTTTTGTAGGGACTCCTGATGACGTTTTGAGACATCTCCTACAACTACAGCACCAGAATTGTACTGCTGAAGCAAGTCGGTTTTTTGGCATTTTTACGACAGGGTCCCCCCTTACGACATTTTAGCAAAAAATGTTTTTCGTAAAAAATGCATTTTCTTACATTTTCTTACAATTACGGGTTTAGTCGGGACTCCTGATGACGTTTTGAGACATCTCCTACAACTACAGCACCAGAATTGTGCTGCTGAAGCAAGTCTGTTTTTTGAATTTTTTTTTGTAAAAAAAAAGTTTTCCCAAAAAAAGCATTTATTCCATTTTTAGGTTTTGTACGGACTCCTGATGACGTTTTGAGACATCTCCTACAACTACAGCACCAGAATTGTGCTGCTGAAGCAAGTCGGTTTTTTGGAATTTTTACGACAGGGTCCCCCCTTACGACATTTTAGCAAAAAATGTTTTTCTTAAAAAATATATTTTCTTACATTTTCTTACATTTACGGATTTAGTCGGGACTCCTGATGACATTTTGAGACATCTCCTACAACTACAGCACCAGAATTGTGCTGCTGAAGCAAGTCTGTTTTTTGAATTTTTTTTTGTAAAAAAAAAGTTTTCCCAAAAAAAGCATTTTATGCCATTTTTAGGTTTTGTAGGGACTCCTGATGACGTTTTGAGACATCTCCTACAACTACAGCACCAGAATTGTGCTGCTGAAGCAAGTCATTTTTTTGGAATTTTTACGACAGGGTCCCCCCTTACGACATTTTAGCAAAAAAATTTTTTCGTAAAAAATGCATTTTCTTACATTTTCTTACATTTACGGGTTTAGTCGGGACTCCTGATGACGTTTTGAGACATCTCCTACAACTACAGCACCAGAATTGTGCTGCTGAAGCAAGTCCGTTTTTTGGAATTTTTTTTTGTAAAAAAAAAGTTTTCCCAAAAAAAGCATTTTATGCCATTTTTAGGTTTTGTAGGGACTCCTGATGACGTTTTGAGACATCTCCTACAACTACAGCACCAGAATTGTACTGCTGAAGCAAGTCGGTTTTTTGGCATTTTTACGACAGGGTCCCCCCTTACGACATTTTAGCAAAAAATGTTTTTCTTAAAAAATGCATTTTCTTACATTTACGGGTTTAGTCGGGACTCCTGATGACGTTTTGAGACATCTCCTACAACTACAGCACCAGAATTGTGCTGCTGAAGCAAGTCTGTTTTTTGAATTTTTTTTTGTAAAAAAAAAGTTTTCCCAAAAAAAGCATTTTATGCCATTTTTAGGTTTTGTAGGGACTCCTGATGACGTTTTGAGACATCTCCTACAACTACAGCACCAGAATTGTGCTGCTGAAGCAAGTCTGTTTTTTGAATTTTTTTTTGTAAAAAAAAAGTTTTCCCAAAAAAAGCATTTTATGCCATTTTTAGGTTTTGTAGGGACTCCTGATGACGTTTTGAGACATCTCCTACAACTACAGCACCAGAATTGTGCTGCTGAAGCAAGTCAGTTTTTTGGAATTTTTACGACAGGGTCCCCCCTTACGACATTTTAGCAAAAAAAAATTTTCGTAAAAAATGCATTTTCTTACATTTTCTTACATTTACGGGTTTAGTCGGGACTCCTGATGACGTTTTGAGACATCTCCTACAACTACAGCACCAGAATTGTACTGCTGAAGCAAGTCGGTTTTTTGGCATTTTTACGACAGGGTCCCCCCTTACGACATTTTAGCAAAAAATGTTTTTCTTAAAAAATGCATTTTCTTACATTTTCTTACATTTACAGGTTTAGTCGGGACTCCTGATGACGTTTTGAGACATCTCCTACAACTACAGCACCAGAATTGTGCTGCTGAAGCAAGTCTGTTTTTTGAATTTTTTTTTGTAAAAAAAAAGTTTTCCCAAAAAAAGCATTTTATGCCATTTTTAGGTTTTGTAGGGACTCCTGATGACGTTTTGAGACATCTCCTACAACTACAGCACCAGAATTGTGCTGCTGAAGCAAGTCATTTTTTTGGAATTTTTACGACAGGGTCCCCCCTTACGACATTTTAGCAAAAAAATTTTTTCGTAAAAAATGCATTTTCTTACATTTTCTTACATTTACGGGTTTAGTCGGGACTCCTGATGACGTTTTGAGACATCTCCTACAACTACAGCACCAGAATTGTGCTGCTGAAGCAAGTCCGTTTTTTGGAATTTTTTTTTGTAAAAAAAAAGTTTTCCCAAAAAAAGCATTTTATGCCATTTTTAGGTTTTGTAGGGACTCCTGATGACGTTTTGAGACATCTCCTACAACTACAGCACCAGAATTGTACTGCTGAAGCAAGTCGGTTTTTTGGCATTTTTACGACAGGGTCCCCCCTTACGACATTTTAGCAAAAAATGTTTTTCTTAAAAAATGCATTTTCTTACATTTTCTTACATTTACGGGTTTAGTCGGGACTCCTGATGACGTTTTGAGACATCTCCTACAACTACAGCACCAGAATTGTGCTGCTGAAGCAAGTCTGTTTTTTGAATTTTTTTTTGTAAAAAAAAAGTTTTCCCAAAAAAAGCATTTTATGCCATTTTTAGGTTTTGTAGGGACTCCTGATGACGTTTTGAGACATCTCCTACAACTACAGCACCAGAATTGTACTGCTGAAGCAAGTCGGTTTTTTGGCATTTTTTCGACAGGGTCCCCCCTTACGACATTTTAGCAAAAAATGTTTTTCTTAAAAAATGCATTTTCTTACATTTACGGGTTTAGTCGGGACTCCTGATGACGTTTTGAGACATCTCCTACAACTACAGCACCAGAATTGTGCTGCTGAACAAAGTCCGTTTTTTGTAATTTTTTTTTGTAAAAAAAAAGTTTTCCCAAAAAAAGCATTTTCTGCCATTTTTAGGTTTTGTAGGGACTCCTGATGACGTTTTGAGACATCTCCTACAACTACAGCACCAGAATTGTACTGCTGAAGCAAGTCCGTTTTTTGGCATTTTTACGACAGGGTCCCCCCTTACGACATTTTAGCAAAAAATGTTTTTCGTAAAAAATGCATTTTCTTACATTTTCTTACATTTACGGGTTTAGTCGGGGCTCCTGATGACGTTTTGAGACATCTCCTACAACTACAGCACCAGAATTGTGCTGCTGAAGCAAGTCCGTTTTTTGGAATTTTTTTTTGTAAAAAAAAAGTTTTCCCAAAAAAAGCATTTTATGCCATTTTTAGGTTTTGTACGGACTCCTGATGACGTTTTGAGACATCTCCTACAACTACAGCACCAGAATTGTACTGCTGAAGCAAGTCGGTTTTTTGGCATTTTTACGACAGGGTCCCCCCTTACGACATTTTAGCAAAAAATGTTTTTCTTAAAAAATGCATTTTCTTACATTTTCTTACATTTACGGGTTTAGTCGGGACTCCTGATGACGTTTTGAGACATCTCCTACAACTACAGCACCACAATTGTGCTGCTGAAGCAAGTCTGTTTTTTGAATTTTTTTTTGTAAAAAAAAAGTTTTCCCAAAAAAAGCATTTTATGCCATTTTTAGGTTTTGTAGGGACTCCTGATGACGTTTTGAGACATCTCCTACAACTACAGCACCAGAATTGTGCTGCTGAAGCAAGTCATTTTTTTGGAATTTTTACGACAGGGTCCCCCCTTACGACATTTTAGCAAAAAAATTTTTTCGTAAAAAATGCATTTTCTTACATTTTCTTACATTTACGGGTTTAGTCGGGACTCCTGATGACGTTTTGAGACATCTCCTACAACTACAGCACCAGAATTGTGCTGCTGAAGCAAGTCCGTTTTTTGGAATTTTTTTTTGTAAAAAAAAAGTTTTCCCAAAAAAAGCATTTTATGCCATTTTTAGGTTTTGTAGGGACTCCTGATGACGTTTTGAGACATCTCCTACAACTACAGCACCAGAATTGTACTGCTGAAGCAAGTCGGTTTTTTGGCATTTTTACGACAGGGTCCCCCCTTACGACATTTTAGCAAAAAATGTTTTTCTTAAAAAATGCATTTTCTTACATTTACGGGTTTAGTCGGGACTCCTGATGACGTTTTGAGACATCTCCTACAACTACAGCACCAGAATTGTGCTGCTGAAGCAAGTCTGTTTTTTGAATTTTTTTTTGTAAAAAAAAAGTTTTCCCAAAAAAAGCATTTTATGCCATTTTTAGGTTTTGTAGGGACTCCTGATGACGTTTTGAGACATCTCCTACAACTACAGCACCAGAATTGTGCTGCTGAAGCAAGTCTGTTTTTTGAATTTTTTTTTGTAAAAAAAAAGTTTTCCCAAAAAAAGCATTTTATGCCATTTTTAGGTTTTGTAGGGACTCCTGATGACGTTTTGAGACATCTCCTACAACTACAGCACCAGAATTGTGCTGCTGAAGCAAGTCAGTTTTTTGGAATTTTTACGACAGGGTCCCCCCTTACGACATTTTAGCAAAAAAAAATGTTCGTAAAAAATGCATTTTCTTACATTTTCTTACATTTACGGGTTTAGTCGGGACTCCTGATGACGTTTTGAGACATCTCCTACAACTACAGCACCAGAATTGTACTGCTGAAGCAAGTCGGTTTTTTGGCATTTTTACGACAGGGTCCCCCCTTACGACATTTTAGCAAAAAATGTTTTTCTTAAAAAATGCATTTTCTTACATTTTCTTACATTTACAGGTTTAGTCGGGACTCCTGATGACGTTTTGAGACATCTCCTACAACTACAGCACCAGAATTGTGCTGCTGAAGCAAGTCTGTTTTTTGAATTTTTTTTTGTAAAAAAAAAGTTTTCCCAAAAAAAGCATTTTATGCCATTTTTAGGTTTTGTAGGGACTCCTGATGACGTTTTGAGACATCTCCTACAACTACAGCACCAGAATTGTGCTGCTGAAGCAAGTCAGTTTTTTGGAATTTTTACGACAGGGTCCCCCCTTACGACATTTTAGCAAAAAAATTTTTTCGTAAAAAATGCATTTTCTTACATTTTCTTACATTTACGGGTTTAGTCGGGACTCCTGATGACGTTTTGAGACATCTCCTACAACTACAGCACCAGAATTGTGCTGCTGAAGCAAGTCCGTTTTTTGGAATTTTTTTTTGTAAAAAAAAAGTTTTCCCAAAAAAAGCATTTTATGCCATTTTTAGGTTTTGTAGGGACTCCTGATGACGTTTTGAGACATCTCCTACAACTACAGCACCAGAATTGTACTGCTGAAGCAAGTCGGTTTTTTGGCATTTTTACGACAGGGTCCCCCCTTACGACATTTTAGCAAAAAATGTTTTTCTTAAAAAATGCATTTTCTTACATTTTCTTACATTTACGGGTTTAGTCGGGACTCCTGATGACGTTTTGAGACATCTCCTACAACTACAGCACCAGAATTGTGCTGCTGAAGCAAGTCTGTTTTTTGAATTTTTTTTTGTAAAAAAAAAGTTTTCCCAAAAAAAGCATTTTATGCCATTTTTAGGTTTTGTAGGGACTCCTGATGACGTTTTGAGACATCTCCTACAACTACAGCACCAGAATTGTACTGCTGAAGCAAGTCGGTTTTTTGGCATTTTTTCGACAGGGTCCCCCCTTACGACATTTTAGCAAAAAATGTTTTTCTTAAAAAATGCATTTTCTTACATTTACGGGTTTAGTCGGGACTCCTGATGACGTTTTGAGACATCTCCTACAACTACAGCACCAGAATTGTGCTGCTGAACAAAGTCCGTTTTTTGTAATTTTTTTTTGTAAAAAAAAAGTTTTCCCAAAAAAAGCATTTTCTGCCATTTTTAGGTTTTGTAGGGACTCCTGATGACGTTTTGAGACATCTCCTACAACTACAGCACCAGAATTGTACTGCTGAAGCAAGTCCGTTTTTTGGCATTTTTACGACAGGGTCCCCCCTTACGACATTTTAGCAAAAAATGTTTTTCGTAAAAAATGCATTTTCTTACATTTTCTTACATTTACGGGTTTAGTCGGGGCTCCTGATGACGTTTTGAGACATCTCCTACAACTACAGCACCAGAATTGTGCTGCTGAAGCAAGTCCGTTTTTTGGAATTTTTTTTTGTAAAAAAAAAGTTTTCCCAAAAAAAGCATTTTATGCCATTTTTAGGTTTTGTACGGACTCCTGATGACGTTTTGAGACATCTCCTACAACTACAGCACCAGAATTGTACTGCTGAAGCAAGTCGGTTTTTTGGCATTTTTACGACAGGGTCCCCCCTTACGACATTTTAGCAAAAAATGTTTTTCTTAAAAAATGCATTTTCTTACATTTTCTTACATTTACGGGTTTAGTCGGGACTCCTGATGACGTTTTGAGACATCTCCTACAACTACAGCACCACAATTGTGCTGCTGAAGCAAGTCTGTTTTTTGAATTTTTTTTTGTAAAAAAAAAGTTTTCCCAAAAAAAGCATTTTATGCCATTTTTAGGTTTTGTAGGGACTCCTGATGACGTTTTGAGACATCTCCTACAACTACAGCACCAGAATTGTACTGCTGAAGCAAGTCGGTTTTTTGGCATTTTTACGACATTTTAGCAAAAAATGTTTTTCTTAAAAAATGCATTTTCTTACATTTTCTTACATTTACGGGTTTAGTCGGGACTCCTGATGACGTTTTGAGACATCTCCTACAACTACAGCACCAGAATTGTGCTGCTGAAGCAAGTCTGTTTTTTGAATTTTTTTTTGTAAAAAAAAAGTTTTCCCAAAAAAAGCATTTTATTCCATTTTTAGGTTTTGTAAGGACTCCTGATGACGTTTTGAGACATCTCCTACAACTACAGCACCAGAATTGTACTGCTGAAGCAAGTCGGTTTTTTGGCATTTTTACGACAGGGTCCCCCCTTACGACATTTTAGCAAAAAATGTTTTTCTTAAAAAATGCATTTTCTTACATTTACGGGTTTAGTCGGGACTCCTGATGACGTTTTGAGACATCTCCTACAACTACAGCACCAGAATTGTGCTGCTGAACAAAGTCCGTTTTTTGTAATTTTTTTTTGTAAAAAAAAAGTTTTCCCAAAAAAAGCATTTTCTGCCATTTTTAGGTTTTGTAGGGACTCCTGATGACGTTTTGAGACATCTCCTACAACTACAGCACCAGAATTGTACTGCTGAAGCAAGTCCGTTTTTTGGCATTTTTACGACAGGGTCCCCCCTTACGACATTTTAGCAAAAAATGTTTTTTGTAAAAAATGCATTTTCTTACATTTTCTTACATTTACGGGTTTAGTCGGGGCTCCTGATGACGTTTTGAGACATCTCCTACAACTACAGCACCAGAATTGTGCTGCTGAAGCAAGTCTGTTTTTTGAATTTTTTTTTGTAAAAAAAAAGTTTTCCCAAAAAAAGCATTTTATGCCATTTTTAGGTTTTGTAGGGACTCCTGATGACGTTTTAAGACATCTCCTACAACTACAGCACCAGAATTGTGCTGCTGAAGCAAGTCAGTTTTTTGGAATTTTTACGACAGGGTCGTAAATTTTAGCAAAAAATGTTTTTCGTAAAAAATGCATTTTCTTACATTTACGGGTTTAGTCGGGACTCCTGATGACGTTTTGAGACATCTCCTACAACTACAGCACCAGAATTGTGCTGCTGAAGCAAGTCTGTTTTTTGAATTTTTTTTGTAAAAAAAAAGTTTTCCCAAAAAAAGCATTTTATACCATTTTTAGGTTTTGTAGGGACTCCTGATGACGTTTTGAGACATCTCCTACAACTACAGCACCAGAATTGTACTGCTGAAGCAAGTCGCTTTTTTGGCATTTTTACGACAGGGTCCCCCCTTACGACATTTTAGCAAAAAATTTTTTTCTTTAAAAATGCATTTTCTTACATTTTCTTACATTTACGGGTTTAGTCGGGACTCCTGATGACGTTTTGAGACATCTCCTACAACTACAGCACCAGAATTGTGCTGCTGAAGCAAGTCTGTTTTTTGAATTTTTTTTTGTAAAAAAAAAGTTTTCCCAAAAAAAGCATTTTATGCCATTTTTAGGTTTTGTAGGGACTCCTGATGACGTTTTGAGACATCTCCTACAACTACAGCACCAGAATTGTGCAGCTGAAGCAAGTCAGTTTTTTGGAATTTTTACGACAGGGTCCCCCCTTACGACATTTTAGCAAAAAATGTTTTTCGTAAAAAATGCATTTTCTTACATTTTCTTACATTTACGGGTTTAGTCGGGACTCCTGATGACGTTTTGAGACATCTCCTACAACTACAGCACCAGAATTGTGCTGCTGAAGCAAGTCCGTTTTTTGGAATTTTTTTTTGTAAAAAAAAAGTTTTCCCAAAAAAAGCATTTTATGCCATTTTTAGGTTTTGTAGGGACTCCTGATGACGTTTTGAGACATCTCCTACAACTACAGCACCAGAATTGTACTGCTGAAGCAAGTCAGTTTTTTGGAATTTTTACGACAGGGTCCCCCCTTACGACATTTTAGCAAAAAATGTTTTTCTTAAAAAATGCATTTTCTTACATTTTCTTACATTTACGGGTTTAGTCGGGACTCCTGATGACGTTTTGAGACATCTCCTACAACTACAGCACCAGAATTGTGCTGCTGAAGCAAGTCTGTTTTTTGAATTTTTTTTTGTAAAAAAAAAGTTTTCCCAAAAAAAGCATTTTATGCCATTTTTAGGTTTTGTAGGGACTCCTGATGACGTTTTGAGACATCTCCTACAACTACAGCACCAGAATTGTGCTGCTGAAGCAAGTCAGTTTTTTGGAATTTTTACGACAGGGTCCCCCCTTACGACATTTTAGCAAAAAAATTTTTTCGTAAAAAATGCATTTTCTTACATTTTCTTACATTTACGGGTTTAGTCGGGACTCCTGATGACGTTTTGAGACATCTCCTACAACTACAGCACCAGAATTGTGCTGCTGAAGCAAGTCTGTTTTTTGAATTTTTTTTTGTAAAAAAAAAGTTTTCCCAAAAAAAGCATTTTATGCCATTTTTAGGTTTTGTAGGGACTCCTGATGACGTTTTGAGACATCTCCTACAACTACAGCACCAGAATTGTGCAGCTGAAGCAAGTCAGTTTTTTGGAATTTTTACGACAGGGTCCCCCCTTACGACATTTTAGCAAAAAATGTTTTTCGTAAAAAATGCATTTTCTTACATTTTCTTACATTTACGGGTTTAGTCGGGACTCCTGATGACGTTTTGAGACATCTCCTACAACTACAGCACCAGAATTGTGCTGCTGAAGCAAGTCCGTTTTTTGGAATTTTTTTTTGTAAAAAAAAAGTTTTCCCAAAAAAAGCATTTTATGCCATTTTTAGGTTTTGTAGGGACTCCTGATGACGTTTTGAGACATCTCCTACAACTACAGCACCAGAATTGTACTGCTGAAGCAAGTCGGTTTTTTGGCATTTTTACGACAGGGTCCCCCCTTACGACATTTTAGCAAAAAATGTTTTTCTTAAAAAATGCATTTTCTTACATTTTCTTACATTTACGGGTTTAGTCGGGACTCCTGATGACGTTTTGAGACATCTCCTACAACTACAGCACCAGAATTGTGCTGCTGAAGCAAGTCTGTTTTTTGAATTTTTTTTTGTAAAAAAAAAGTTTTCCCAAAAAAAGCATTTTATGCCATTTTTAGGTTTTGTAGGGACTCCTGATGACGTTTTGAGACATCTCCTACAACTACAGCACCAGAATTGTACTGCTGAAGCAAGTCGGTTTTTTGGCATTTTTACGACAGGGTCCCCCCTTACGACATTTTAGCAAAAAATGTTTTTCTTAAAAAATGCATTTTCTTACATTTTCTTACATTTACGGGTTTAGTCGGGACTCCTGATGACGTTTTGAGACATCTCCTACAACTACAGCACCAGAATTGTGCTGCTGAACAAAGTCCGTTTTTTGTAATTTTTTTTTGTAAAAAAAAAGTTTTCCCAAAAAAAGCATTTTCTGCCATTTTTAGGTTTTGTAGGGACTCCTGATGACGTTTTGAGACATCTCCTACAACTACAGCACCAGAATTGTACTGCTGAAGCAAGTCCGTTTTTTGGCATTTTTACGACAGGGTCCCCCCTTACGACATTTTAGCAAAAAATGTTTTTTGTAAAAAATGCATTTTCTTACATTTTCTTACATTTACGGGTTTAGTCGGGGCTCCTGATGACGTTTTGAGACATCTCCTACAACTACAGCACCAGAATTGTGCTGCTGAAGCAAGTCTGTTTTTTGAATTTTTTTTTGTAAAAAAAAAGTTTTCCCAAAAAAAGCATTTTATGCCATTTTTAGGTTTTGTAGGGACTCCTGATGACGTTTTAAGACATCTCCTACAACTACAGCACCAGAATTGTGCTGCTGAAGCAAGTCAGTTTTTTGGAATTTTTACGACAGGGTCGTAAATTTTAGCAAAAAATGTTTTTCGTAAAAAATGCATTTTCTTACATTTTCTTACATTTACGGGTTTAGTCGGGACTCCTGATGACGTTTTGAGACATCTCCTACAACTACAGCACCAGAATTGTACTGCTGAAGCAAGTCGTTTTTTTGGCATTTTTACGACAGGGTCCCCCCTTACGACATTTTAGCAAAAAATGTTTTTCGTAAAAAATGCATTTTCTGACATTTTCTTACATTTACGGGTTTAGTCGGGACTCCTGATGACGTTTTGAGACATCTCCTACAACTACAGCACCAGAATTGTGCTGCTGAAGCAAGTCTGTTTTTTGAGGGTTTTTTTGTAAAAAAAAAGTTTTCCCAAAAAAAGCATTTTATGCCATTTTTAGGTTTTGTAGGGACTCCTGATGACGTTTTGAGACATCTCCTACAACTACAGCACCAGAATTGTGCAGCTGAAGCAAGTCAGTTTTTTGGAATTTTTACGACAGGGTCCCCCCTTACGACATTTTAGCAAAAAATGTTTTTCGTAAAAAATGCATTTTCTTACATTTTCTTACATTTACGGGTTTAGTCGGGACTCCTGATGACGTTTTTAGACATCTCCTACAACTACAGCACCAGAATTGTGCTGCTGAAGCAAGTCCGTTTTTTGGAATTTTTTTTTGTAAAAAAAAAGTTTTCCCAAAAAAAGCATTTTATGCCATTTTTAGGTTTTGTACGGACTCCTGATGACGTTTTGAGACATCTCCTACAACTACAGCACCAGAATTGTACTGCTGAAGCAAGTCGGTTTTTTGGCATTTTTACGACAGGGTCCCCCCTTACGACATTTTAGCAAAAAATGTTTTTCTTAAAAAATGCATTTTCTTACATTTACGGGTTTAGTCGGGACTCCTGATGACGTTTTGAGACATCTCCTACAACTACAGCACCAGAATTGTGCTGCTGAAGCAAGTCAGTTTTTTGGAATTTTTACGACAGGGTCCCCCCTTACGACATTTTAGCAAAAAATGTTTTTCTTAAAAAATATATTTTCTTACATTTTCTTACATTTACGGATTTAGTCGGGACTCCTGATGACGTTTTGAGACATCTCCTACAACTACAGCACCAGAATTGTGCTGCTGAAGCAAGTCTGTTTTTTGAATTTTTTTTGTAAAAAAAAAGTTTTCCCAAAAAAAGCATTTTATACCATTTTTAGGTTTTGTAGGGACTCCTGATGACGTTTTGAGACATCTCCTACAACTACAGCACCAGAATTGTACTGCTGAAGCAAGTCGTTTTTTTGGCATTTTTACGACAGGGTCCCCCCTTACGACATTTTAGCAAAAAATTTTTTTCTTTAAAAATGCATTTTCTTACATTTTCTTACATTTACGGGTTTAGTCGGGACTCCTGATGACGTTTTGAGACATCTCCTACAACTACAGCACCAGAATTGTGCTGCTGAAGCAAGTCTGTTTTTTGAATTTTTTTTTGTAAAAAAAAAGTTTTCCCAAAAAAAGCATTTTATGCCATTTTTAGGTTTTGTAGGGACTCCTGATGACGTTTTGAGACATCTCCTACAACTACAGCACCAGAATTGTGCAGCTGAAGCAAGTCAGTTTTTTGGAATTTTTACGACAGGGTCCCCCCTTACGACATTTTAGCAAAAAATGTTTTTCGTAAAAAATGCATTTTCTTACATTTTCTTACATTTACGGGTTTAGTCGGGACTCCTGATGACGTTTTGAGACATCTCCTACAACTACAGCACCAGAATTGTGCTGCTGAAGCAAGTCCGTTTTTTGGAATTTTTTTTTGTAAAAAAAAAGTTTTCCCAAAAAAAGCATTTTATGCCATTTTTAGGTTTTGTAGGGACTCCTGATGACGTTTTGAGACATCTCCTACAACTACAGCACCAGAATTGTACTGCTGAAGCAAGTCAGTTTTTTGGAATTTTTACGACAGGGTCCCCCCTTACGACATTTTAGCAAAAAATGTTTTTCTTAAAAAATGCATTTTCTTACATTTTCTTACATTTACGGGTTTAGTCGGGACTCCTGATGACGTTTTGAGACATCTCCTACAACTACAGCACCAGAATTGTGCTGCTGAAGCAAGTCTGTTTTTTGAATTTTTTTTTGTAAAAAAAAAGTTTTCCCAAAAAAAGCATTTTATGCCATTTTTAGGTTTTGTAGGGACTCCTGATGACGTTTTGAGACATCTCCTACAACTACAGCACCAGAATTGTGCTGCTGAAGCAAGTCAGTTTTTTGGAATTTTTACGACAGGGTCCCCCCTTACGACATTTTAGCAAAAAAATTTTTTCGTAAAAAATGCATTTTCTTACATTTTCTTACATTTACGGGTTTAGTCGGGACTCCTGATGACGTTTTGAGACATCTCCTACAACTACAGCACCAGAATTGTGCTGCTGAAGCAAGTCTGTTTTTTGAATTTTTTTTTGTAAAAAAAAAGTTTTCCCAAAAAAAGCATTTTATGCCATTTTTAGGTTTTGTAGGGACTCCTGATGACGTTTTGAGACATCTCCTACAACTACAGCACCAGAATTGTGCAGCTGAAGCAAGTCAGTTTTTTGGAATTTTTACGACAGGGTCCCCCCTTACGACATTTTAGCAAAAAATGTTTTTCGTAAAAAATGCATTTTCTTACATTTTCTTACATTTACGGGTTTAGTCGGGACTCCTGATGACGTTTTGAGACATCTCCTACAACTACAGCACCAGAATTGTGCTGCTGAAGCAAGTCCGTTTTTTGGAATTTTTTTTTGTAAAAAAAAAGTTTTCCCAAAAAAAGCATTTTATGCCATTTTTAGGTTTTGTAGGGACTCCTGATGACGTTTTGAGACATCTCCTACAACTACAGCACCAGAATTGTACTGCTGAAGCAAGTCGGTTTTTTGGCATTTTTACGACAGGGTCCCCCCTTACGACATTTTAGCAAAAAATGTTTTTCTTAAAAAATGCATTTTCTTACATTTTCTTACATTTACGGGTTTAGTCGGGACTCCTGATGACGTTTTGAGACATCTCCTACAACTACAGCACCAGAATTGTGCTGCTGAAGCAAGTCTGTTTTTTGAATTTTTTTTTGTAAAAAAAAAGTTTTCCCAAAAAAAGCATTTTATGCCATTTTTAGGTTTTGTAGGGACTCCTGATGACGTTTTGAGACATCTCCTACAACTACAGCACCAGAATTGTACTGCTGAAGCAAGTCGGTTTTTTGGCATTTTTACGACAGGGTCCCCCCTTACGACATTTTAGCAAAAAATGTTTTTCTTAAAAAATGCATTTTCTTACATTTTCTTACATTTACGGGTTTAGTCGGGACTCCTGATGACGTTTTGAGACATCTCCTACAACTACAGCACCAGAATTGTGCTGCTGAACAAAGTCCGTTTTTTGTAATTTTTTTTTGTAAAAAAAAAGTTTTCCCAAAAAAAGCATTTTCTGCCATTTTTAGGTTTTGTAGGGACTCCTGATGACGTTTTGAGACATCTCCTACAACTACAGCACCAGAATTGTACTGCTGAAGCAAGTCCGTTTTTTGGCATTTTTACGACAGGGTCCCCCCTTACGACATTTTAGCAAAAAATGTTTTTTGTAAAAAATGCATTTTCTTACATTTTCTTACATTTACGGGTTTAGTCGGGGCTCCTGATGACGTTTTGAGACATCTCCTACAACTACAGCACCAGAATTGTGCTGCTGAAGCAAGTCTGTTTTTTGAATTTTTTTTTGTAAAAAAAAAGTTTTCCCAAAAAAAGCATTTTATGCCATTTTTAGGTTTTGTAGGGACTCCTGATGACGTTTTAAGACATCTCCTACAACTACAGCACCAGAATTGTGCTGCTGAAGCAAGTCAGTTTTTTGGAATTTTTACGACAGGGTCGTAAATTTTAGCAAAAAATGTTTTTCGTAAAAAATGCATTTTCTTACATTTTCTTACATTTACGGGTTTAGTCGGGACTCCTGATGACGTTTTGAGACATCTCCTACAACTACAGCACCAGAATTGTACTGCTGAAGCAAGTCGTTTTTTTGGCATTTTTACGACAGGGTCCCCCCTTACGACATTTTAGCAAAAAATGTTTTTCGTAAAAAATGCATTTTCTGACATTTTCTTACATTTACGGGTTTAGTCGGGACTCCTGATGACGTTTTGAGACATCTCCTACAACTACAGCACCAGAATTGTGCTGCTGAAGCAAGTCTGTTTTTTGAGGGTTTTTTTGTAAAAAAAAAGTTTTCCCAAAAAAAGCATTTTATGCCATTTTTAGGTTTTGTAGGGACTCCTGATGACGTTTTGAGACATCTCCTACAACTACAGCACCAGAATTGTGCAGCTGAAGCAAGTCAGTTTTTTGGAATTTTTACGACAGGGTCCCCCCTTACGACATTTTAGCAAAAAATGTTTTTCGTAAAAAATGCATTTTCTTACATTTTCTTACATTTACGGGTTTAGTCGGGACTCCTGATGACGTTTTTAGACATCTCCTACAACTACAGCACCAGAATTGTGCTGCTGAAGCAAGTCCGTTTTTTGGAATTTTTTTTTGTAAAAAAAAAGTTTTCCCAAAAAAAGCATTTTATGCCATTTTTAGGTTTTGTACGGACTCCTGATGACGTTTTGAGACATCTCCTACAACTACAGCACCAGAATTGTACTGCTGAAGCAAGTCGGTTTTTTGGCATTTTTACGACAGGGTCCCCCCTTACGACATTTTAGCAAAAAATGTTTTTCTTAAAAAATGCATTTTCTTACATTTACGGGTTTAGTCGGGACTCCTGATGACGTTTTGAGACATCTCCTACAACTACAGCACCAGAATTGTGCTGCTGAAGCAAGTCAGTTTTTTGGAATTTTTACGACAGGGTCCCCCCTTACGACATTTTAGCAAAAAATGTTTTTCTTAAAAAATATATTTTCTTACATTTTCTTACATTTACGGATTTAGTCGGGACTCCTGATGACGTTTTGAGACATCTCCTACAACTACAGCACCAGAATTGTGCTGCTGAAGCAAGTCTGTTTTTTGAATTTTTTTTGTAAAAAAAAAGTTTTCCCAAAAAAAGCATTTTATACCATTTTTAGGTTTTGTAGGGACTCCTGATGACGTTTTGAGACATCTCCTACAACTACAGCACCAGAATTGTACTGCTGAAGCAAGTCGTTTTTTTGGCATTTTTACGACAGGGTCCCCCCTTACGACATTTTAGCAAAAAATGTTTTTCGTAAAAAATGCATTTTCTGACATTTTCTTACATTTACGGGTTTAGTCGGGACTCCTGATGACGTTTTGAGACATCTCCTACAACTACAGCACCAGAATTGTGCTGCTGAAGCAAGTCTGTTTTTTGAGGGTTTTTTTGTAAAAAAAAAAGTCTTCCCAAAAAAAGCATTTTATGCCATTTTTAGGTTTTGTAGGGACTCCTGATGACGTTTTGAGACATCTCCTACAACTACAGCACCAGAATTGTGCAGCTGAAGCAAGTCAGTTTTTTGGAATTTTTACGACAGGGTCCCCCCTTACGACATTTTAGCAAAAAATGTTTTTCGTAAAAAATGCATTTTCTTACATTTTCTTACATTTACGGGTTTAGTCGGGACTCCTGATGACGTTTTGAGACATCTCCTACAACTACAGCACCAGAATTGTGCTGCTGAAGCAAGTCCGTTTTTTGGAATTTTTTTTGTAAAAAAAAAGTTTTCCAAAAAAAGCATTTTATGCCATTTTTAGGTTTTGTACGGACTCCTGATGACGTTTTGAGACATCTCCTACAACTACAGCACCAGAATTGTACTGCTGAAGCAAGTCGGTTTTTTGGCATTTTTACGACAGGGTCCCCCCTTACGACATTTTAGCAAAAAATGTTTTTCTTAAAAAATGCATTTTCTTACATTTTCTTACATTTACGGGTTTAGTCGGGACTCCTGATGACGTTTTGAGACATCTCCTACAACTACAGCACCACAATTGTGCTGCTGAAGCAAGTCTGTTTTTTGAATTTTTTTTTGTAAAAAAAAAGTTTTCCCAAAAAAAGCATTTTATGCCATTTTTAGGTTTTTTAGGGACTCCTGATGACGTTTTGAGACATCTCCTACAACTACAGCACCAGAATTGTACTGCTGAAGCAAGTCGGTTTTTTGGCATTTTTACGACAGGGTCCCCCCTTACGACATTTTAGCAAAAAATGTTTTTCTTAAAAAATGCATTTTCTTACATTTTCTTACATTTACGGGTTTAGTCGGGACTCCTGATGACGTTTTGAGACATCTCCTACAACTACAGCACCAGAATTGTGCTGCTGAAGCAAGTCTGTTTTTTGAATTTTTTTTTGTAAAAAAAAAGTTTTCCCAAAAAAAGCATTTTATTCCATTTTTAGGTTTTGTAAGGACTCCTGATGACGTTTTGAGACATCTCCTACAACTACAGCACCAGAATTGTGCTGCTGAAGCAAGTCAGTTTTTTGGAATTTTTACGACAGGGTCCCCCCTTACGACATTTTAGCAAAAAATTTTTTTCTTTAAAAATGCATTTTCTTACATTTTCTTACATTTACGGGTTTAGTCGGGACTCCTGATGACGTTTTGAGACATCTCCTACAACTACAGCACCAGAATTGTGCTGCTGAAGCAAGTCTGTTTTTTGAATTTTTTTTTGTAAAAAAAAAGTTTTCCCAAAAAAAGCATTTTATGCCATTTTTAGGTTTTGTAGGGACTCCTGATGACGTTTTGAGACATCTCCTACAACTACAGCACCAGAATTGTGCAGCTGAAGCAAGTCAGTTTTTTGGAATTTTTACGACAGGGCCCCTTACGACATTTTAGCAAAAAATGTTTTTCGTAAAAAATGCATTTTCTTACATTTTCTTACATTTACGGGTTTAGTCGGGACTCCTGATGACGTTTTGAGACATCTCCTACAACTACAGCACCAGAATTGTGCTGCTGAAGCAAGTCCGTTTTTTGGAATTTTTTTTTGTAAAAAAAAAGTTTTCCCAAAAAAAGCATTTTATGCCATTTTTAGGTTTTGTAGGGACTCCTGATGACGTTTTGAGACATCTCCTACAACTACAGCACCAGAATTGTACTGCTGAAGCAAGTCGGTTTTTTGGCATTTTTACGACAGGGTCCCCCCTTACGACATTTTAGCAAAAAATGTTTTTCTTAAAAAATGCATTTTCTTACATTTTCTTACATTTACGGGTTTAGTCGGGACTCCTGATGACGTTTTGAGACATCTCCTACAACTACAGCACCAGAATTGTGCTGCTGAAGCAAGTCTGTTTTTTGAATTTTTTTTTGTAAAAAAAAAGTTTTCCCAAAAAAAGCATTTTATGCCATTTTTAGGTTTTGTAGGGACTCCTGATGACGTTTTGAGACATCTCCTACAACTACAGCACCAGAATTGTACTGCTGAAGCAAGTCGTTTTTTTGGCATTTTTACGACAGGGTCCCCCCTTACGACATTTTAGCAAAAAATGTTTTTCTTAAAAAATGCATTTTCTTACATTTTCTTACATTTACGGGTTTAGTCGGGACTCCTGATGACGTTTTGAGACATCTCCTACAACTACAGCACCAGAATTGTGCTGCTGAACAAAGTCCGTTTTTTGTAAATTTTTTTTGTAAAAAAAAAGTTTTCCCAAAAAAAGCATTTTCTGCCATTTTTAGGTTTTGTAGGGACTCCTGATGACGTTTTGAGACATCTCCTACAACTACAGCACCAGAATTGTACTGCTGAAGCAAGTCCGTTTTTTGGCATTTTTACGACAGGGTCCCCCCTTACGACATTTTAGCAAAAAATGTTTTTTGTAAAAAATGCATTTTCTTACATTTTCTTACATTTACGGGTTTAGTCGGGGCTCCTGATGACGTTTTGAGACATCTCCTACAACTACAGCACCAGAATTGTGCTGCTGAAGCAAGTCTGTTTTTTGAATTTTTTTTTGTAAAAAAAAAGTTTTCCCAAAAAAAGCATTTTATGCCATTTTTAGGTTTTGTAGGGACTCCTGATGACGTTTTAAGACATCTCCTACAACTACAGCACCAGAATTGTGCTGCTGAAGCAAGTCAGTTTTTTGGAATTTTTACGACAGGGTCGTAAATTTTAGCAAAAAATGTTTTTCGTAAAAAATGCATTTTCTTACATTTTCTTACATTTACGGGTTTAGTCGGGACTCCTGATGACGTTTTGAGACATCTCCTACAACTACAGCACCAGAATTGTGCTGCTGAAGCAAGTCTGTTTTTTGAATTTTTTTTGTAAAAAAAAAGTTTTCCCAAAAAAAGCATTTTATACCATTTTTAGGTTTTGTAGGGACTCCTGATGACGTTTTGAGACATCTCCTACAACTACAGCACCAGAATTGTACTGCTGAAGCAAGTCGGTTTTTTGGCATTTTTACGACAGGGTCCCCCCTTACGACATTTTAGCAAAAAATGTTTTTCGTAAAAAATGCATTTTCTGACATTTTCTTACATTTACGGGTTTAGTCGGGACTCCTGATGACGTTTTGAGACATCTCCTACAACTACAGCACCAGAATTGTGCTGCTGAAGCAAGTCTGTTTTTTGAGGTTTTTTTTGTAAAAAAAAAGTTTTCCCAAAAAAAGCATTTTATGCCATTTTTAGGTTTTGTAGGGACTCCTGATGACGTTTTGAGACATCTCCTACAACTACAGCACCAGAATTGTGCAGCTGAAGCAAGTCAGTTTTTTGGCATTTTTACGACAGGGTCCCCCCTTACGACATTTTAGCAAAAAAAAATTTTCTTAAAAAATGCATTTTCTTACATTTTCTTACATTTACGGGTTTAGTCGGGACTCCTGATGACGTTTTGAGACATCTCCTACAACTACAGCACCAGAATTGTGCTGCTGAAGCAAGTCTGTTTTTTGAATTTTTTTTTGTAAAAAAAAAGTTTTCCCAAAAAAAGCATTTTATGCCATTTTTAGGTTTTGTAAGGACTCCTGATGACGTTTTGAGACATCTCCTACAACTACAGCACCAGAATTGTGCTGCTGAAGCAAGTCAGTTTTTTGGAATTTTTACGACAGGGTCCCCCCTTACGACATTTTAGCAAAAAATGTTTTTCTTAAAAAATGCATTTTCTTACATTTTCTTACATTTACGGGTTTAGTCGGGACTCCTGATGACGTTTTGAGACATCTCCTACAACTACAGCACCAGAATTGTGCTGCTGAAGCAGGTCTGTTTTTTGAATTTTTTTTTGTAAAAAAAAAGTTTTCCCAAAAAAAGCATTTTATACCATTTTTAGGTTTTGTAGGGACTCCTGATGACGTTTTGAGACATCTCCTACAACTACAGCACCAGAAGTGTACTGCTGAAGCAAGTCGGTTTTTTGGCATTTTTACGACAGGGTCCCCCCTTACGACATTTTAGCAAAAAATGCTTTTCGTAAAAAATGCATTTTCTTACATTTTCTTACATTTACGGGTTTAGTCGGGACTCCTGATGACGTTTTGAGACATCTCCTATAACTACAGCACCAGAATTGTGCTGCTGAAGCAAGTCTGTTTTTTGAATTTTTTTTTGTAAAAAAAAAGTTTTCCCAAAAAAAGCATTTTATGCCATTTTTAGGTTTTGTAGGGACTCCTGATGACGTTTTGAGACATCTCCTACAACTACAGCACCAGAATTGTACTGCTGAAGCAAGTCGGTTTTTTGGCATTTTTACGACAGGGTCCCCCCTTACGACATTTTAGCAAAAAATGTTTTTCGTAAAAAATGCATTTTCTGACATTTTCTTACATTTACGGGTTTAGTCGGGACTCCTGATGACGTTTTGAGACATCTCCTACAACTACAGCACCAGAATTGTGCTGCTGAAGCAAGTCTGTTTTTTGAATTTTTTTTTGTAAAAAAAAAGTTTTCCCAAAAAAAGCATTTTATGCCATTTTTAGGTTTTGTAGGGACTCCTGATGACGTTTTGAGACATCTCCTACAACTACAGCACCAGAATTGTGCTGCTGAAGCAAGTCTGTTTTTTGAATTTTTTTTGTAATAAAAAAGTTTTCCCAAAAAAAGCATTTTATACCATTTTTAGGTTTTGTAGGGACTCCTGATGACGTTTTGAGACATCTCCTACAACTACAGCACCAGAATTGTACTGCTGAAGCAAGTCGTTTTTTTGGCATTTTTACGACAGGGTCCCCCCTTACGACATTTTAGCAAAAAATGTTTTTCGTAAAAAATGCATTTTCTGACATTTTCTTACATTTACGGGTTTAGTCGGGACTCCTGATGACGTTTTGAGACATCTCCTACAACTACAGCACCAGAATTGTGCTGCTGAAGCAAGTCTGTTTTTTGAGGGTTTTTTTGTAAAAAAAAAGTTTTCCCAAAAAAAGCATTTTATGCCATTTTTAGGTTTTGTAGGGACTCCTGATGACGTTTTGAGACATCTCCTACAACTACAGCACCAGAATTGTGCAGCTGAAGCAAGTCAGTTTTTTGGAATTTTTACGACAGGGTCCCCCCTTACGACATTTTAGCAAAAAATGTTTTTCGTAAAAAATGCATTCTCTTACATTTTCTTACATTTACGGGTTTAGTCGGGACTCCTGATGACGTTTTGAGACATCTCCTACAACTACAGCACCAGAATTGTGCTGCTGAAGCAAGTCCGTTTTTTGGAATTTTTTTTTGTAAAAAAAAAGTTTTCCCAAAAAAAGCATTTTATGCCATTTTTAGGTTTTGTACGGACTCCTGATGACGTTTTGAGACATCTCCTACAACTACAGCACCAGAATTGTACTGCTGAAGCAAGTCGGTTTTTTGGCATTTTTACGACAGGGTCCCCCCTTACGACATTTTAGCAAAAAATGTTTTTCTTAAAAAATGCATTTTCTTACATTTTCTTACATTTACGGGTTTAGTCGGGACTCCTGATGACGTTTTGAGACATGTCCTACAACTACAGCACCACAATTGTGCTGCTGAAGCAAGTCTGTTTTTTGAATTTTTTTTTGTAAAAAAAAAGTTTTCCCAAAAAAAGCATTTTATGCCATTTTTAGGTTTTGTAGGGACTCCTGGTGACGTTTTGAGACATCTCCTACAACTACAGCACCAGAATTGTGCAGCTGAAGCAAGTCAGTTTTTTGGAATTTTTACGACAGGGTCCCCCCTTACGACATTTTAGCAAAAAATGTTTTTCGTAAAAAATGCATTTTCTTACATTTTCTTACATTTACGGGTTTAGTCGGGACTCCTGATGACGTTTTGAGACATCTCCTACAACTACAGCACCAGAATTGTGCTGCTGAAGCAAGTCCGTTTTTTGGAATTTTTTTTTGTAAAAAAAAAGTTTTCCCAAAAAAAGCATTTTATGCCATTTTTAGGTTTTGTACGGACTCCTGATGACGTTTTGAGACATCTCCTACAACTACAGCACCAGAATTGTACTGCTGAAGCAAGTCGGTTTTTTGGCATTTTTACGACAGGGTCCCCCCTTACGACATTTTAGCAAAAAATGCTTTTCGTAAAAAATGCATTTTCTTACATTTACGGGTTTAGTCGGGACTCCTGATGACGTTTTGAGACATCTCCTATAACTACAGCACCAGAATTGTGCTGCTGAAGCAAGTCTGTTTTTTGAATTTTTTTTTGTAAAAAAAAAGTTTTCCCAAAAAAAGCATTTTATGCCATTTTTAGGTTTTGTAGGGACTCCTGATGACGTTTTGAGACATCTCCTACAACTACAGCACCAGAATTGTACTGCTGAAGCAAGTCGGTTTTTTGGCATTTTTACGACAGGGTCCCCCCTTACGACATTTTAGCAAAAAATGTTTTTCGTAAAAAATGCATTTTCTGACATTTTCTTACATTTACGAGTTTAGTCGGGACTCCTGATGACGTTTTGAGACATCTCCTACAACTACAGCACCAGAATTGTGCTGCTGAAGCAAGTCTGTTTTTTGAGGTTTTTTTTGTAAAAAAAAAGTTTTCCCAAAAAAAGCATTTTATGCCATTTTTAGGTTTTGTAGGGACTCCTGATGACGTTTTGAGACATCTCCTACAACTACAGCACCAGAATTGTACTGCTGAAGCAAGTCAGTTTTTTGGCATTTTTACGACAGGGTCCCCCCTTACGACATTTTAGCAAAAAATGTTTTTCTTAAAAAATGCATTTTCTTACATTTTCTTACATTTACGGGTTTAGTCGGGACTCCTGATGACGTTTTGAGACATCTCCTACAACTACAGCACCAGAATTGTGCTGCTGAAGCAAGTCTGTTTTTTGAAATTTTTTTTGTAAAAAAAAAGTTTTCCCAAAAAAAGCATTTTATGCCATTTTTAGGTTTTGTAGGGACTCCTGATGACGTTTTGAGACATCTCCTACAACTACAGCACCAGAATTGTACTGCTGAAGCAAGTCGGTTTTTTGGCATTTTTACGACAGGGTCCCCCCTTACGACATTTTAGCAAAAAATGTTTTTCGTAAAAAATGCATTTTCTGACATTTTCTTACATTTACGGGTTTAGTCGGGACTCCTGATGACGTTTTGAGACATCTCCTACAACTACAGCACCAGAATTGTGCTGCTGAAGCAAGTCTGTTTTTTGAGGTTTTTTTTGTAAAAAAAAAGTTTTCCCAAAAAAAGCATTTTATGCCATTTTTAGGTTTTGTAGGGACTCCTGATGACGTTTTGAGACATCTCCTACAACTACAGCACCAGAATTGTGCAGCTGAAGCAAGTCAGTTTTTTGGAATTTTTACGACAGGGTCCCCCCTTACGACATTTTAGCAAAAAATGTTTTTCGTAAAAAATGCATTTTCTTACATTTTCTTACATTTACGGGTTTAGTCGGGACTCCTGATGACGTTTTGAGACATCTCCTACAACTACAGCACCAGAATTGTGCTGCTGAAGCAAGTCCGTTTTTTGGAATTTTTTTTTGTAAAAAAAAAGTTTTCCCAAAAAAAGCATTTTATGCCATTTTTAGGTTTTGTAGGGACTCCTGATGACGTTTTGAGACATCTCCTACAACTACAGCACCAGAATTGTACTGCTGAAGCAAGTCAGTTTTTTGGCATTTTTACGACAGGGTCCCCCCTTACGACATTTTAGCAAAAAATGTTTTTCTTAAAAAATGCATTTTCTTACATTTACGGGTTTAGTCGGGACTCCTGATGACGTTTTGAGACATCTCCTACAACTACAGCACCAGAATTGTGCTGCTGAAGCAAGTCTGTTTTTTGAATTTTTTTTTGTAAAAAAAAAGTTTTCCCAAAAAAAGCATTTTATGCCATTTTTAGGTTTTGTAGGGACTCCTGATGACGTTTTGATACATCTCCTACAACTACAGCACCAGAATTGTACTGCTGAAGCAAGTCGGTTTTTTGGCATTTTTACGACAGGGTCCCCCCTTACGACATTTTAGCAAAAAATGTTTTTCTTAAAAAATGCATTTTCTTACATTTTCTTACATTTACGGGTTTAGTCGGGACTCCTGATGACGTTTTGAGACATCTCCTACAACTACAGCACCAGAATTGTGCTGCTGAAGCAAGTCTGTTTTTTGAATTTTTTTTTGTAAAAAAAAAGTTTTCCCAAAAAAAGCATTTTATGCCATTTTTAGGTTTTGTAGGGACTCCTGATGACGTTTTGAGACATCTCCTACAACTACAGCACCAGAATTGTGCTGCTGAAGCAAGTCAGTTTTTTGGAATTTTTACGACAGGGTCCCCCCTTACGACATTTTAGCAAAAAAATTTTTTCGTAAAAAATGCATTTTCTTACATTTTCTTACATTTACGGGTTTAGTCGGGACTCCTGATGACGTTTTGAGACATCTCCTACAACTACAGCACCAGAATTGTGCTGCTGAAGCAAGTCTGTTTTTTGAATTTTTTTTTGTAAAAAAAAAGTTTTCCCAAAAAAAGCATTTTATGCCATTTTTAGGTTTTGTAGGGACTCCTGATGACGTTTTGAGACATCTCCTACAACTACAGCACCAGAATTGTGCAGCTGAAGCAAGTCAGTTTTTTGGAATTTTTACGACAGGGTCCCCCCTTACGACATTTTAGCAAAAAATGTTTTTCGTAAAAAATGCATTTTCTTACATTTTCTTACATTTACGGGTTTAGTCGGGACTCCTGATGACGTTTTGAGACATCTCCTACAACTACAGCACCAGAATTGTGCTGCTGAAGCAAGTCCGTTTTTTGGAATTTTTTTTTGTAAAAAAAAAGTTTTCCCAAAAAAAGCATTTTATGCCATTTTTAGGTTTTGTACGGACTCCTGATGACGTTTTGAGACATCTCCTACAACTACAGCACCAGAATTGTACTGCTGAAGCAAGTCGGTTTTTTGGCATTTTTACGACAGGGTCCCCCCTTACGACATTTTAGCAAAAAATGTTTTTCTTAAAAAATGCATTTTCTTACATTTTCTTACATTTACGGGTTTAGTCGGGACTCCTGATGACGTTTTGAGACATCTCCTACAACTACAGCACCACAATTGTGCTGCTGAAGCAAGTCTGTTTTTTGAATTTTTTTTTGTAAAAAAAAAGTTTTCCCAAAAAAAGCATTTTATGCCATTTTTAGGTTTTGTAGGGACTCCTGATGACGTTTTGAGACATATCCTACAACTACAGCACCAGAATTGTACTGCTGAAGCAAGTCGGTTTTTTGGCATTTTTACGACAGGGTCCCCCCTTACGACATTTTAGCAAAAAATGTTTTTCTTAAAAAATGCATTTTCTTACATTTTCTTACATTTACGGGTTTAGTCGGGACTCCTGATGACGTTTTGAGACATCTCCTACAACTACAGCACCAGAATTGTGCTGCTGAAGCAAGTCTGTTTTTTGAATTTTTTTTTGTAAAAAAAAAGTTTTCCCAAAAAAAGCATTTTATTCCATTTTTAGGTTTTGTAAGGACTCCTGATGACGTTTTGAGACATCTCCTACAACTACAGCACCAGAATTGTGCTGCTGAAGCAAGTCAGTTTTTTGGAATTTTTACGACAGGGTCCCCCCTTACGACATTTTAGCAAAAAATGTTTTTCTTTAAAAATGCATTTTCTTACATTTTCTTACATTTACGGGTTTAGTCGGGACTCCTGATGACGTTTTGAGACATCTCCTAAAACTACAGCACCAGAATTGTGCTGCTGAAGCAAGTCTGTTTTTTGAATTTTTTTTTGTAAAAAAAAAGTTTTCCCAAAAAAAGCATTTTATGCCATTTTTAGGTTTTGTAGGGACTCCTGATGACGTTTTGAGACATCTCCTACAACTACAGCACCAGAATTGTGCAGCTGAAGCAAGTCAGTTTTTTGGAATTTTTACGACAGGGTCCCCCCTTACGACATTTTAGCAAAAAATGTTTTTCGTAAAAAATGCATTTTCTTACATTTTCTTACATTTACGGGTTTAGTCGGGACTCCTGATGACGTTTTGAGACATCTCCTACAACTACAGCACCAGAATTGTGCTGCTGAAGCAAGTCCATTTTTTGGAATTTTTTTTTGTAAAAAAAAAGTTTTCCCAAAAAAAGCATTTTATGCCATTTTTAGGTTTTGTAGGGACTCCTGATGACGTTTTGAGACATCTCCCACAACTACAGCACCAGAATTGTACTGCTGAAGCAAGTCAGTTTTTTGGCATTTTTACGACAGGGTCCCCCCTCACGACATTTTAGCAAAAAATGTTTTTCTTAAAAAATGCATTTTCTTACATTTTCTTACATTTACGGGTTTAGTCGGGACTCCTGATGACGTTTTGAGACATCTCCTACAACTACAGCACCAAAATTGTGCTGCTGAAGCAAGTCTGTTTTTTGAATTTTTTTTTGTAAAAAAAAAGTTTTCCCAAAAAAAGCATTTTATGCCATTTTTAGGTTTTGTAGGGACTCCTGATGACGTTTTGAGACATCTCCTACAACTACAGCACCAGAATTGTACTGCTGAAGCAAGTTGGTTTTTGGCATTTTTACGACAGGGTCCCCCCTTACGACATTTTAGCAAAAAATGTTTTTCTTAAAAAATGCATTTTCTTACATTTTCTTACATTTACGGGTTTAGTCGGGACTCCTGATGACGTTTTGAGACATCTCCTACAACTACAGCACCAGAATTGTGCTGCTGAAGCAAGTCTGTTTTTTGAATTTTTTTTGTAAAAAAAAAGTTTTCCCAAAAAAAGCATTTTATACCATTTTTAGGTTTTGTAGGGACTCCTGATGACGTTTTGAGACATCTCCTACAACTACAGCACCAGAATTGTACTGCTGAAGCAAGTCGTTTTTTTGGCATTTTTACGACAGGGTCCCCCCTTACGACATTTTAGCAAAAAATGTTTTTCGTAAAAAATGCATTTTCTGACATTTTCTTACATTTACGGGTTTAGTCGGGACTCCTGATGACGTTTTGAGACATCTCCTACAACTACAGCACCAGAATTGTGCTGCTGAAGCAAGTCTGTTTTTTGAGGTTTTTTTTGTAAAAAAAAAGTTTTCCCAAAAAAAGCATTTTATGCCATTTTTAGGTTTTGTAGGGACTCCTGATGACGTTTTGAGACATCTCCTACAACTACAGCACCAGAATTGTGCAGCTGAAGCAAGTCAGTTTTTTGGAATTTTTACGACAGGGTCCCCCCTTACGACATTTTAGCAAAAAATGTTTTTCGTAAAAAATGCATTTTCTTACATTTTCTTACATTTACGGGTTTAGTCGGGACTCCTGATGACGTTTTGAGACATCTCCTACAACTACAGCACCAGAATTGTGCTGCTGAAGCAAGTCCGTTTTTTGGAATTTTTTTTTGTAAAAAAAAAGTTTTCCCAAAAAAAGCATTTTATGCCATTTTTAGGTTTTGTACGGACTCCTGATGACGTTTTGAGACATCTCCTACAACTACAGCACCAGAATTGTACTGCTGAAGCAAGTCGGTTTTTTGGCATTTTTACGACAGGGTCCCCCCTTACGACATTTTAGCAAAAAATGTTTTTCTTAAAAAATGCATTTTCTTACATTTTCTTACATTTACGGGTTTAGTCGGGACTCCTGATGACGTTTTGAGACATCTCCTACAACTACAGCACCACAATTGTGCTGCTGAAGCAAGTCTGTTTTTTGAATTTTTTTTTGTAAAAAAAAAGTTTTCCCAAAAAAAGCATTTTATGCCATTTTTAGGTTTTGTAGGGACTCCTGATGACGTTTTGAGACATCTCCTACAACTACAGCACCAGAATTGTACTGCTGAAGCAAGTCGGTTTTTTGGCATTTTTACGACAGGGTCCCCCCTTACGACATTTTAGCAAAAAATGTTTTTCTTAAAAAATGCATTTTCTTACATTTTCTTACATTTACGGGTTTAGTCGGGACTCCTGATGACGTTTTGAGACATCTCCTACAACTACAGCACCAGAATTGTGCTGCTGAAGCAAGTCTGTTTTTTGAATTTTTTTTGTAAAAAAAAAGTTTTCCCAAAAAAAGCATTTTATGCCATTTTTAGGTTTTGTAAGGACTCCTGATGACGTTTTGAGACATCTCCTACAACTACAGCACCAGAATTGTGCTGCTGAAGCAAGTCAGTTTTTTGGAATTTTTACGACAGGGTCCCCCCTTACGACATTTTAGCAAAAAATGTTTTTCTTAAAAAATGCATTTTCTTACATTTTCTTACATTTACGGGTTTAGTCGGGACTCCTGATGACGTTTTGAGACATCTCCTACAACTACAGCACCAGAATTGTGCTGCTGAAGCAAGTCTGTTTTTTGAATTTTTTTTTGTAAAAAAAAAGTTTTCCCAAAAAAAGCATTTTATACCATTTTTAGGTTTTGTAGGGACTCCTGATGACGTTTTGAGACATCTCCTACAACTACAGCACCAGAATTGTACTGCTGAAGCAAGTCGGTTTTTTGGCATTTTTACGACAGGGTCCCCCCTTACGACATTTTAGCAAAAAATGTTTTTCTTAAAAAATGCATTTTCTTACATTTTCTTACATTTACGGGTTTAGTCGGGACTCCTGATGACGTTTTGAGACATCTCCTACAACTACAGCACCAGAATTGTGCTGCTGAACAAAGTCCGTTTTTTGTAATTTTTTTTTGTAAAAAAAAAGTTTTCCCAAAAAAAGCATTTTCTGCCATTTTTAGGTTTTGTAGGGACTCCTGATGACGTTTTGAGACATCTCCTACAACTACAGCACCAGAATTGTACTGCTGAAGCAAGTCCGTTTTTTGGCATTTTTACGACAGGGTCCCCCCTTACGACATTTTAGCAAAAAATGTTTTTTTTAAAAAATGCATTTTCTTACATTTTCTTACATTTACGGGTTTAGTCGGGACTCCTGATGACGTTTTGAGACATCTCCTACAACTACAGCACCAGAATTGTGCTGCTGAAGCAAGTCCGTTTTTTGGAAAAATTTTTTGTAAAAAAAAAGTTTTCCCAAAAAAAGCATTTTATGCCATTTTTAGGTTTTGTAGGGACTCCTGATGACGTTTTGAGACATCTCCTACAACTACAGCACCAGAATTGTACTGCTGAAGCAAGTCAGTTTTTTGGCATTTTTACGACAGGGTCCCCCCTTACGACATTTTAGCAAAAAATGTTTTTCTTAAAAAATGCATTTTCTTACATTTTCTTACATTTACGGGTTTAGTCGGGACTCCTGATGACGTTTTGAGACATCTCCTACAACTACAGCACCAGAATTGTGCTGCTGAAGCAATTCTGTTTTTTGAATTTTTTTTTGTAAAAAAAAAGTTTTCCCAAAAAAAGCATTTTATGCCATTTTTAGGTTTTGTAGGGACTCCTGATGACGTTTTGAGACATCTCCTACAACTACAGCACCAGAATTGTGCAGCTGAAGCAAGTCAGTTTTTTGGAATTTTTACGACAGGGTCCCCCCTTACGACATTTTAGCAAAAAATGTTTTTCGTAAAAAATGCATTTTCTTACATTTACGGGTTTAGTCGGGACTCCTGATGACGTTTTGAGACATCTCCTACAACTACAGCACCAGAATTGTGCTGCTGAAGCAAGTCTGTTTTTTGAAATTTTTTTTGTAAAAAAAGTTTTCACAAAAAAAGCATTTTATGCCATTTTTAGGTTTTGTAGGGACTCCTGATGACGTTTTGAGACATCTCCTACAACTACAGCACCAGAATTGTGCTGCTGAAGCAAGTCAGTTTTTTGGAATTTTTACGACAGGGTCCCCCCTTACGACATTTTAGCAAAAAATGTTTTTCGTAAAAAATGCATTTTCTTACATTTTCTTATATTTACGGGTTTAGTCGGGACTCCTGATGACGTTTTGAGACATCTCCTACAACTACAGCACCAGAATTGTGCTGCTGAAGCAAGTCTGTTTTTTGGAAAAAAAATTTGTAAAAAAAAAGTTTTCCCAAAAAAAGCATTTTATGCCATTTTTAGGTTTTGTAGGGACTCCTGATGACGTTTTGAGACATCTCCTACAACTACAGCACCAGAATTGTACTGCTGAAGCAAGTCCGTTTTTTGGCGTTTTTACGACAGGGTCCCCCCTTACGACATTTTAGCAAAAAATGTTTTTCTTAAAAAATGCATTTTCTTACATTTTCTTACATTTACGGGTTTAGTCGGGACTCCTGATGACGTTTTGAGACATCTCCTACAACTACAGCACCAGAATTGTGCTGCTGAACAAAGTCCGTTTTTTGTAATTTTTTTTTGTAAAAAAAAAGTTTTCCCAAAAAAAGCATTTTCTGCCATTTTTAGGTTTTGTAGGGACTCCTGATGACGTTTTGAGACATCTCCTACAACTACAGCACCAGAATTGTGCTGCTGAAGCAAGTCAGTTTTTTGGAATTTTTACGACAGGGTCCCCCCTTACGACATTTTAGCAAAAATTTTTTTTCGTAAAAAATGCATTTTCTTACATTTTCTTACATTTACGGGTTTAGTCGGGACTCCTGATGACGTTTTGAGACATCTCCTACAACTACAGCACCAGAATTGTGCTGCTGAAGCAAGTCTGTTTTTTGAAAAAATTTTTGTAAAAAAAAAGTTTTCCCAAAAAAAGCATTTTATGCCATTTTTAGGTTTTGTAGGGACTCCTGATGACTTTTTGAGACATCTCCTACAACTACAACACCAGAATTGTACTGCTGAAGCAAGTCCGTTTTTTGGCATTTTTACGACAGGGTCCCCCCTTACGACATTTTAGCAAAAAAATGTTTTCTTAAAAAATGCATTTTCTTACATTTTCTTACATTTTCTTACATTTTCTTACATTTACGGGTTTAGTCGGGACTCCTGATGACGTTTTGAGACATCTCCTACAACTACAGCACCAGAATTGTGCTGCTGAAGCAAGTCTGTTTTTTGAAATTTTTTTTGTAAAAAAAGTTTTCCCAAAAAAAGCATTTTATGCCATTTTTAGGTTTTGTAGGGACTCCTGATGACGTTTTGAGACATCTCCTACAACTACAGCACCAGAATTGTGCTGCTGAAGCAAGTCAGTTTTTTGGAATTTTTACGACAGGGTCCCCCCTTACGACATTTTAGCAAAAAAATTTTTTCGTAAAAAATGCATTTTCTTACATTTTCTTACATTTACGGGTTTAGTCGGGACTCCTGATGACGTTTTGAGACATCTCCTACAACTACAGCACCAGAATTGTGCTGCTGAAGCAAGTCTGTTTTTTGAATTTTTTGTTGTAAAAAAAAAGTTTTCCCAAAAAAGCATTTTATGCCATTTTTAGGTTTTGTAGGGACTCCTGATGACTTTTTGAGACATCTCCTACAACTACAGCACCAGAATTGTACTGCTGAAGCAAGTCCGTTTTTTTGCATTTTTACGACAGGGTCCCCCCTTACGACATTTTAGCAAAAAAAAATTTTCTTAAAAAATGCATTTTCTTACATTTTCTTACATTTACGGGATTAGTCGGGACTCCTGATGACGTTTTGAGACATCTCCTACAACTACAGCACCAGAATTGTGCTGCTGAAGCAAGTCTGTTTTTTGAAATTTTTTTTGTAAAAAAAGTTTTCCCAAAAAAAGCATTTTATGCCATTTTTAGGTTTTGTAGGGACTCCTGATGACTTTTTGAGACATCTCCTACAACTACAGCACCAGAATTGTACTGCTGAAGCAAGTCCGTTTTTTGGCATTTTTACGACAGGGTCCCCCCTTACGACATTTTAGCAAAAAAATTTTTTCTTAAAAAATGCATTTTCTTACATTTTCTTACATTTTCTTACATTTACGGATTTAGTCGGGACTCCTGATGACGTTTTGAGACATCTCCTACAACTACAGCACCAGAATTGTGCTGCTGAAGTAAGTCTGTTTTTTGAAATTTTTTTTGTAAAAAAAAAGTTTTCCCAAAAAAAGCATTTTATGCCATTTTTAGGTTTTGTAAGGACTCCTGATGACGTTTTGAGACATCTCCTACAACTACAGCACCAGAATTGTGCTGCTGAAGCAAGTCTGTTTTTTGAATTTTTTTTTGTAAAAAAAAAGTTTTCCCAAAAAAAGCATTTTATGCTATTTTTAGGTTTTGTAAGGACTCCTGATGACGTTTTGAGACATCTCCTACAACTACAGCACCAGAATTGTGCTGCTGAAGCAAGTCAGTTTTTTGGAATTTTTACGACAGGGTCCCCCCTTACGACATTTTAGCAAAAAAATTTTTTCTTTAAAAATGCATTTTCTTACATTTTCTTACATTTACGGGTTTAGTCGGGACTCCTGATGACGTTTTGAGACATCTCCTACAACTACAGCACCAGAATTGTGCTGCTGAAGCAAGTCTGTTTTTTGAATTTTTTTTTGTAAAAAAAAAGTTTTCCCAAAAAAAGCATTTTATGCCATTTTTAGGTTTTGTAAGGACTCCTGATGACGTTTTGAGACATCTCCTACAACTACAGCACCAGAATTGTGCTGCTGAAGCAAGTCAGTTTTTTGGAATTTTTACGACAGGGTCCCCCCTTACGACATTTTAGCAAAAAATGTTTTTCTTAAAAAATGCATTTTCTTACATTTTCTTACATTTACGGGTTTAGTCGGGACTCCTGATGACGTTTTGAGACATCTCCTACAACTACAGCACCAGAATTGTGCTGCTGAAGCAAGTCTGTTTTTTGAATTTTTTTTTGTAAAAAAAAAGTTTTCCCAAAAAAAGCATTTTATACCATTTTTAGGTTTTGTAGGGACTCCTGATGACGTTTTGAGACATCTCCTACAACTACAGCACCAGAATTGTACTGCTGAAGCAAGTCGGTTTTTTGGCATTTTTACGACAGGGTCCCCCCTTACGACATTTTAGCAAAAAATGTTTTTTGTAAAAAATGCATTTTCTTACATTTTCTTACATTTACGGGTTTAGTCGGGACTCCTGATGACGTTTTGAGACATCTCCTACAACTACAGCACCAGAATTGTGCTGCTGAAGCAAGTCTGTTTTTTGAATTTTTTTTTGTAAAAAAAAAGTTTTCCCAAAAAAAGCATTTTATGCCATTTTTAGGTTTTGTAGGGACTCCTGATGACGTTTTGAGACATCTCCTACAACTACAGCACCAGAATTGTGCAGCTGAAGCAAGTCAGTTTTTTGGAATTTTTACGACAGGGTCCCCCCTTACGACATTTTAGCAAAAAATGTTTTTCGTAAAAAATGCATTTTCTTACATTTTCTTACATTTACGGGTTTAGTCGGGACTCCTGATGACGTTTTGAGACATCTCCTACAACTACAGCACCAGAATTGTGCTGCTGAAGCAAGTCCGTTTTTTGGAATTTTTTTTTGTAAAAAAAAAGTTTTCCCAAAAAAAGCATTTTATGCCATTTTTAGGTTTTGTAGGGACTCCTGATGACGTTTTGAGACATCTCCTACAACTACAGCACCAGAATTGTACTGCTGAAGCAAGTCAGTTTTTTGGCATTTTTACGACAGGGTCCCCCCTTACGACATTTTAGCAAAAAATGTTTTTCTTAAAAAATGCATTTTCTTACATTTTCTTACATTTACGGGTTTAGTCGGGACTCCTGATGACGTTTTGAGACATCTCCTACAACTACAGCACCAGAATTGTGCTGCTGAAGCAAGTCTGTTTTTTGAATTTTTTTTTGTAAAAAAAAGTTTTCCCAAAAAAAGCATTTTATGCCATTTTTAGGTTTTGTAGGGACTCCTGATGACGTTTTGAGACATCTCCTACAACTACAGCACCAGAATTGTACTGCTGAAGCAAGTCCGTTTTTTGGCGTTTTTACGACAGGGTCCCCCCTTACGACATTTTAGCAAAAAATGTTTTTCTTAAAAAATGCATTTTCTTACATTTTCTTACATTTACGGGTTTAGTCGGGACTCCTGATGACGTTTTGAGACATCTCCTACAACTACAGCACCAGAATTGTGCTGCTGAACAAAGTCCGTTTTTTGTAATTTTTTTTTGTAAAAAAAAAGTTTTCCCAAAAAAAGCATTTTCTGCCATTTTTAGGTTTTGTAGGGACTCCTGATGACGTTTTGAGACATCTCCTACAACTACAGCACCAGAATTGTGCTGCTGAAGCAAGTCAGTTTTTTGGAATTTTTACGACAGGGTCCCCCCTTACGACATTTTAGCAAAATTTTTTTTTCGTAAAAAATGCATTTTCTTACATTTTCTTACATTTACGGGTTTAGTCGGGACTCCTGATGACGTTTTGAGACATCTCCTACAACTACAGCACCAGAATTGTGCTGCTGAAGCAAGTCTGTTTTTTGAAATTTTTTTTGTAAAAAAAAAGTTTTCCCAAAAAAAGCATTTTATGCCATTTTTAGGTTTTGTAGGGACTCCTGATGACTTTTTGAGACATCTCCTACAACTACAACACCAGAATTGTACTGCTGAAGCAAGTCCGTTTTTTGGCATTTTTACGACAGGGTCCCCCCTTACGACATTTTAGCAAAAAAAAATTTTCTTAAAAAATGCATTTTCTTACATTTTCTTACATTTACGGGTTTAGTCGGGACTCCTGATGACGTTTTGAGACATCTCCTACAACTACAGCACCAGAATTGTGCTGCTGAAGCAAGTCTGTTTTTTGAAATTTTTTTTGTAAAAAAAGTTTTCCCAAAAAAAGCATTTTATGCCATTTTTAGGTTTTGTAGGGACTCCTGATGACTTTTTGAGACATCTCCTACAACTACAGCACCAGAATTGTACTGCTGAAGCAAGTCCGTTTTTTGGCATTTTTACGACAGGGTCCCCCCTTACGACATTTTAGCAAAAAAAATTTTTCTTAAAAAATGCATTTTCTTACATTTTCTTACATTTTCTTACATTTACGGATTTAGTCGGGACTCCTGATGACGTTTTGAGACATCTCCTACAACTACAGCACCAGAATTGTGCTGCTGAAGCAAGTCTGTTTTTTGAAATTTTTTTTGTAAAAAAAGTTTTCCCAAAAAAAGCATTTTATGCCATTTTTAGGTTTTGTAGGGACTCCTGATGACGTTTTGAGACATCTCCTACAACTACAGCACCAGAATTGTGCTGCTGAAGCAAGTCAGTTTTTTGGAATTTTTACGACAGGGTCCCCCCTTACGACATTTTAGCAAAAAAATGTTTTCGTAAAAAATGCATTTTCTTACATTTACGGGTTTAGTCGGGACTCCTGATGACGTTTTGAGACATCTCCTACAACTACAGCACCAGAATTGTGCTGCTGAAGCAAGTCTGTTTTTTGAATTTTTTTTTGTAAAAAAAAAGTTTTCCCAAAAAAGCATTTTATGCCATTTTTAGGTTTTGTAGGGACTCCTGATGACTTTTTGAGACATCTCCTACAACTACAGCACCAGAATTGTACTGCTGAAGCAAGTCCGTTTTTTTGCATTTTTACGACAGGGTCCCCCTTACGACATTTTAGCAAAAAAAATTTTTCTTAAAAAATGCATTTTCTTACATTTACGGGTTTAGTCGGGACTCCTGATGACGTTTTGAGACATCTCCTACAACTACAGCACCAGAATTGTGCTGCTGAAGCAAGTCTGTTTTTTGAAAAATTTTTTGTAAAAAAAGTTTTCACAAAAAAAGCATTTTATGCCATTTTTAGGTTTTGTAGGGACTCCTGATGACGTTTTGAGACATCTCCTACAACTACAGCACCAGAATTGTGCTGCTGAAGCAAGTCAGTTTTTTGGAATTTTTACGACAGGGTCCCCCCTTACGACATTTTAGCAAAAAATGTTTTTCGTAAAAAATGCATTTTCTTACATTTTCTTATATTTACGGGTTTAGTCGGGACTCCTGATGACGTTTTGAGACATCTCCTACAACTACAGCACCAGAATTGTGCTGCTGAAGCAAGTCCGTTTTTTGGAAAAAAATTTTGGAAAAAAAAAGTTTTCCCAAAAAAAGCATTTTATGCCATTTTTAGGTTTTGTAGGGACTCCTGATGACGTTTTGAGACATCTCCTACAACTACAGCACCAGAATTGTACTGCTGAAGCAAGTCCGTTTTTTGGCATTTTTACGACAGGGTCCCCCCTTACGACATTTTAGCAAAAAATGTTTTTTGTAAAAAATGCATTTTCTTACATTTTCTTACATTTACGGGTTTAGTCGGGACTCCTGATGACGTTTTGAGACATCTCCTACAACTACAGCACCAGAATTGTGCTGCTGAAGCAAGTCTGTTTTTTGAATTTTTTTTTGTAAAAAAAAAGTTTTCCCAAAAAAAGCATTTTATGCCATTTTTAGGTTTTGTAGGGACTCCTGATGACGTTTTAAGACATCTCCTACAACTACAGCACCAGAATTGTGCTGCTGAAGCAAGTCAGTTTTTTGGAATTTTTACGACAGGGTCCCCCCTTACGACATTTTAGCAAAAAATGTTTTTCGTAAAAAATGCATTTTCTTACATTTTCTTACATTTACGGGTTTAGTCGGGACTCCTGATGACGTTTTGAGACATCTCCTACAACTACAGCACCAGAATTGTGCTGCTGAAGCAAGTCTGTTTTTTGAATTTTTTTTGTAAAAAAAAAGTTTTCCCAAAAAAAGCATTTTATGCCATTTTTAGGTTTTGTAGGGACTCCTGATGACGTTTTGAGACATCTCCTACAACTACAGCACCAGAATTGTACTGCTGAAGCAAGTCGGTTTTTTGGCATTTTTACGACAGGGTCCCCCCTTACGACATTTTAGCAAAAAATGTTTTTCGTAAAAAATGCATTTTCTGACATTTTCTTACATTTACGGGTTTAGTCGGGACTCCTGATGACGTTTTGAGACATCTCCTACAACTACAGCACCAGAATTGTGCTGCTGAAGCAAGTCTGTTTTTTGAGGTTTTTTTTGTAAAAAAAAAGTTTTCCCAAAAAAAGCATTTTATGCCATTTTTAGGTTTTGTAGGGACTCCTGATGACGTTTTGAGACATCTCCTACAACTACAGCACCAGAATTGTGCAGCTGAAGCAAGTCAGTTTTTTGGAATTTTTACGACAGGGTCCCCCCTTACGACATTTTAGCAAAAAATGTTTTTCGTAAAAAATGCATTTTCTTACATTTTCTTACATTTACGGGTTTAGTCGGGACTCCTGATGACGTTTTGAGACATCTCCTACAACTACAGCACCAGAATTGTGCTGCTGAAGCAAGTCCGTTTTTTGGAATTTTTTTTTGTAAAAAAAAAGTTTTCCCAAAAAAAGCATTTTATGCCATTTTTAGGTTTTGTACGGACTCCTGATGACGTTTTGAGACATCTCCTACAACTACAGCACCAGAATTGTACTGCTGAAGCAAGTCGGTTTTTTGGCATTTTTACGACAGGGTCCCCCCTTACGACATTTTAGCAAAAAATGTTTTTCTTAAAAAATGCATTTTCTTACATTTTCTTACATTTACGGGTTTAGTCGGGACTCCTGATGACGTTTTGAGACATCTCCTACAACTACAGCACCAGAATTGTGCTGCTGAAGCAAGTCTGTTTTTTGAATTTTTTTTTGTAAAAAAAAAGTTTTCCCAAAAAAAGCATTTTATGCCATTTTTAGGTTTTGTAGGGACTCCTGATGACATTTTGAGACATCTCCTACAACTACAGCACCAGAATTGTACTGCTGAAGCAAGTCGTTTTTTTGGCATTTTTACGACAGGGTCCCCCCTTACGACATTTTAGCAAAAAATGTTTTTCTTAAAAAATGCATTTTCTTACATTTTCGGGTTTAGTCGGGACTCCTGATGACGTTTTGAGACATCTCCTACAACTACAGCACCAGAATTGTGCTGCTGAAGCAAGTCTGTTTTTTGAATTTTTTTTTGTAAAAAAAAAGTTTTCCCAAAAAAAGCATTTTATGCCATTTTTAGGTTTTGTACGGACTCCTGATGACGTTTTGAGACATCTCCTACAACTACAGCACCAGAATTGTACTGCTGAAGCAAGTCGGTTTTTTGGCATTTTTACGACAGGGTCCCCCCTTACGACATTTTAGCAAAAAATGTTTTTCGTAAAAAATGCATTTTCTTACATTTTCTTACATTTACGGGTTTAGTCGGGACTCCTGATGACGTTTTGAGACATCTCCTACAACTACAGCACCAGAATTGTGCTGCTGAACAAAGTCCGTTTTTTGTAATTTTTTTTTGTAAAAAAAAAGTTTTCCCAAAAAAAGCATTTTCTGCCATTTTTAGGTTTTGTAGGGACTCCTGATGACGTTTTGAGACATCTCCTACAACTACAGCACCAGAATTGTACTGCTGAAGCAAGTCCGTTTTTTGGCATTTTTACGACAGGGTCCCCCCTTACGACATTTTAGCAAAAAATGTTTTTTGTAAAAAATGCATTTTCTTACATTTTCTTACATTTACGGGTTTAGTCGGGACTCCTGATGACGTTTTGAGACATCTCCTACAACTACAGCACCAGAATTGTGCTGCTGAAGCAAGTCTGTTTTTTGAATTTTTTTTTGTAAAAAAAAAGTTTTCCCAAAAAAAGCATTTTATGCCATTTTTAGGTTTTGTAGGGACTCCTGATGACGTTTTAAGACATCTCCTACAACTACAGCACCAGAATTGTGCTGCTGAAGCAAGTCAGTTTTTTGGAATTTTTACGACAGGGTCCCCCCTTACGACATTTTAGCAAAAAATGTTTTTCGTAAAAAATGCATTTTCTTACATTTTCTTACATTTACGGGTTTAGTCGGGACTCCTGATGACGTTTTGAGACATCTCCTACAACTACAGCACCAGAATTGTGCTGCTGAAGCAAGTCTGTTTTTTGAATTTTTTTTGTAAAAAAAAAGTTTTCCCAAAAAAAGCATTTTATACCATTTTTAGGTTTTGTAGGGACTCCTGATGACGTTTTGAGACATCTCCTACAACTACAGCACCAGAATTGTACTGCTGAAGCAAGTCGTTTTTTTGGCATTTTTACGACAGGGTCCCCCCTTACGACATTTTAGCAAAAAATGTTTTTAGTAAAAAATGCATTTTCTGACATTTTCTTACATTTACGGGTTTAGTCGGGACTCCTGATGACGTTTTGAGACATCTCCTACAACTACAGCACCAGAATTGTGCTGCTGAAGCAAGTCTGTTTTTTGAGGTTTTTTTTGTAAAAAAAAAGTTTTCCCAAAAAAAGCATTTCATGCCATTTTTAGGTTTTGTAGGGACTCCTGATGACGTTTTGAGACATCTCCTACAACTACAGCACCAGAATTGTGCAGCTGAAGCAAGTCAGTTTTTTGGAATTTTTACGACAGGGTCCCCCCTTACGACATTTTAGCAAAAAATGTTTTTCGTAAAAAATGCATTTTCTTACATTTACGGGTTTAGTCGGGACTCCTGATGACGTTTTGAGACATCTCCTACAACTACAGCACCAGAATTGTGCTGCTGAAGCAAGTCCGTTTTTTGGAATTTTTTTTTGTAAAAAAAAAGTTTTCCCAAAAAAAGCATTTTATGCCATTTTTAGGTTTTGTACGGACTCCTGATGACGTTTTGAGACATCTCCTACAACTACAGCACCAGAATTGTACTGCTGAAGCAAGTCGGTTTTTTGGCATTTTTACGACAGGGTCCCCCCTTACGACATTTTAGCAAAAAATGTTTTTCGTAAAAAATGCATTTTCTTACATTTTCTTACATTTACGGGTTTAGTCGGGACTCCTGATGACGTTTTGAGACATCTCCTACAACTACAGCACCAGAATTGTGCTGCTGAAGCAAGTCTGTTTTTTGAATTTTTTTTTGTAAAAAAAAAGTTTTCCCAAAAAAAGCATTTTATGCCATTTTTAGGTTTTGTAGGGACTCCTGATGACGTTTTGAGACATCTCCTACAACTACAGCACCAGAATTGTACTGCTGAAGCAAGTCGGTTTTTTGGCATTTTTACGACAGGGTCCACCCTTACGACATTTTAGCAAAAAATGTTTTTCGTAAAAAATGCATTTTCTGACATTTTCTTACATTTACGGGTTTAGTCGGGACTCCTGATGACGTTTTGAGACATCTCCTACAACTACAGCACCAGAATTGTGCTGCTGAAGCAAGTCTGTTTTTTGAGGTTTTTTTTGTAAAAAAAAAGTTTTCCCAAAAAAAGCATTTTATGCCATTTTTAGGTTTTGTAGGGACTCCTGATGACGTTTTGAGACATCTCCTACAACTACAGCACCAGAATTGTGCAGCTGAAGCAAGTCAGTTTTTTGGAATTTTTACGACAGGGTCCCCCCTTACGACATTTTAGCAAAAAATGTTTTTCGTAAAAAATGCATTTTCTTACATTTTCTTACATTTACGGGTTTAGTCGGGACTCCTGATGACGTTTTGAGACATCTCCTACAACTACAGCACCAGAATTGTGCTGCTGAAGCAAGTCCGTTTTTTGGAATTTTTTTTTGTAAAAAAAAAGTTTTCCCAAAAAAAGCATTTTATGCCATTTTTAGGTTTTGTACGGACTCCTGATGACGTTTTGAGACATCTCCTACAACTACAGCACCAGAATTGTACTGCTGAAGCAAGTCGGTTTTTTGGCATTTTTACGACAGGGTCCCCCCTTACGACATTTTAGCAAAAAATGTTTTTCTTAAAAAATGCATTTTCTTACATTTTCGGGTTTAGTCGGGACTCCTGATGACGTTTTGAGACATCTCCTACAACTACAGCACCAGAATTGTGCTGCTGAAGCAAGTCTGTTTTTTGAATTTTTTTTTGTAAAAAAAAAGTTTTCCCAAAAAAAGCATTTTATGCCATTTTTAGGTTTTGTAAGGACTCCTGATGACGTTTTGAGACATCTCCTACAACTACAGCACCAGAATTGTGCTGCTGAAGCAAGTCAGTTTTTTGGAATTTTTACGACAGGGTCCCCCCTTACGACATTTTAGCAAAAAATTTTTTTCTTTAAAAATGCATTTTCTTACATTTTCTTACATTTACGGGTTTAGTCGGGACTCCTGATGACGTTTTGAGACATCTCCTACAACTACAGCACCAGAATTGTGCTGCTGAAGCAAGTCTGTTTTTTGAATTTTTTTTGGTAAAAAAAAAGTTTTCCCAAAAAAAGCATTTTATGCCATTTTTAGGTTTTGTAAGGACTCCTGATGACGTTTTGAGACATCTCCTACAACTACAGCACCAGAATTGTGCTGCTGAAGCAAGTCGGTTTTTTGGAATTTTTACGACAGGGTCCTCCCCCCTTACGACATTTTAGCAAAAAATGTTTTTCTTAAAAAATGCATTTTCTTACATTTTCTTACATTTACGGGTTTAGTCGGGACTCCTGATGACGTTTTGAGACATCTCCTACAACTACAGCACCAGAATTGTGCTGCTGAAGCAAGTCTGTTTTTTGAATTTTTTTTTGTAAAAAAAAAGTTTTCCCAAAAAAAGCATTTTATGCCATTTTTAGGTTTTGTAAGGACTCCTGATGACGTTTTGAGACATCTCCTACAACTACAGCACCAGAATTGTGCTGCTGAAGCAAGTCAGTTTTTTGGAATTTTTACGACAGGGTCCCCCCTTACGACATTTTAGCAAAAAATTTTTTTCTTTAAAAATGCATTTTCTTACATTTTCTTACATTTACGGGTTTAGTCGGGACTCCTGATGACGTTTTGAGACATCTCCTACAACTACAGCACCAGAATTGTGCTGCTGAAGCAAGTCTGTTTTTTGAATTTTTTTTGGTAAAAAAAAAGTTTTCCCAAAAAAAGCATTTTATGCCATTTTTAGGTTTTGTAAGGACTCCTGATGACGTTTTGAGACATCTCCTACAACTACAGCACCAGAATTGTGCTGCTGAAGCAAGTCGGTTTTTTGGAATTTTTACGACAGGGTCCCCCCTTACGACATTTTAGCAAAAAATGTTTTTCTTAAAAAATGCATTTTCTTACATTTTCTTACATTTACGGGTTTAGTCGGGACTCCTGATGACGTTTTGAGACATCTCCTACAACTACAGCACCAGAATTGTGCTGCTGAAGCAAGTCTGTTTTTTGAATTTTTTTTTGTAAAAAAAAAGTTTTCCCAAAAAAAGCATTTTATACCATTTTTAGGTTTTGTAGGGACTCCTGATGACGTTTTGAGACATCTCCTACAACTACAGCACCAGAATTGTACTGCTGAAGCAAGTCGGTTTTTTGGCATTTTTACGACAGGGTCCCCCCTTACGACATTTTAGCAAAAAATGTTTTTCGTAAAAAATGCATTTTCTTACATTTTCTTACATTTACGGGTTTAGTCGGGACTCCTGATGACGTTTTGAGACATCTCCTACAACTACAGCACCAGAATTGTGCTGCTGAACAAAGTCCGTTTTTTGTAATTTTTTTTTGTAAAAAAAAAGTTTTCCCAAAAAAAGCATTTTCTGCCATTTTTAGGTTTTGTAGGGACTCCTGATGACGTTTTGAGACATCTCCTACAACTACAGCACCAGAATTGTACTGCTGAAGCAAGTCCGTTTTTTGGCATTTTTACGACAGGGTCCCCCCTTACGACATTTTAGCAAAAAATGTTTTTTGTAAAAAATGCATTTTCTTACATTTTCTTACATTTACGGGTTTAGTCGGGACTCCTGATGACGTTTTGAGACATCTCCTACAACTACAGCACCATGTGGTAACTTGTGCTCTTTTTCAAGGACCACTGGAAAAGGTTCTTAGCCGAAATACACTTTATTAAAGTACTGCAGAGTTACTATTAATACAGACACGGAGCCGACGTAACATTGCTGTCTATCGGAGGATCACGTACACAACCCAGTGTCCTAGGGACATCACATAGTAAACAGCACATGCGAAAATCATCCATTCCTTATCCTACAGCGACACCAAGTGGGCACTTGGCTATATTGCCGTTGTTCTAATGAGTGCAACTTAATAATGCTTTCATGAATGTTCACATTATAACACTTCTCCCCCTTTAGATTCCAACATTCCCAAAAATATAAATGGACTTTGAGAAAACCCAAAACGGTGGTTATCATTAGCTGGCGTACACATAAACTTAAAGTACTGTCTCAGCAACTGTTTAGCAATATAAACCTGAAAACATGAAAACATGGCAGATTTAAACTTTCAGTCACACATTCAGTCTGTCTGGAGGTTTGCGAGTGCGATGCGACCTTCGCACTACCTCTGGTGACCCAGCAGACACCGCTGGTGTGGGTGACTTCGGTGGATCTGGTGTAGGGAGACTGGGAGAGGTCTGGATGTCAGTGTGAGAGTGTCCATCCTCTCCAGAGGAAACAGAAGCCTCTGTCCTTGTCTCAGACTCTGGCGAACCCACCCCTACTGCTGTTGGTCCAGCCCCTGGAAACTCAGTGGAACTGTCTGTCTCTGAGCCTGTATCCTGCCGCAGGCGCACATGGTCCTGATGTCTGCGGAAGATACGTCCATCAGTCAGCTTAACAACGTAGGAAACTGGCCCACTCCTCTTGAGAATAATCCCAGGTAGCCACTGCTGGTTGTTGTTGCTGCTGAAGTTTCTCACATAGACACAGTCATCTGGTTTCAACTGTCTCTCACGTGCATGTTGATCATGTCTTTCTTTCTGTTTTTCCTGCTTTCCCTGCACTTTTGCCTTCATGTCCGGACGCAGCAGGTCCAGTCTTGACTTGGGCCGACGCCCCATCAGCATCTCTGCTGGCGTGCGCCCCGTTGTAGTCTGTGGCGTGAGGCGGTATTTAAACAGGAATCGTGAAAGCTGAGTGCTGAGTGAGTCACCTGTCATTCGCTTCAGGCCCTCCTTCACTGTCTGAACAGCCCGCTCCGCCAGTCCATTTGAGGCTGGGTGGAAAGGAGCTGTTCTTATGTGATGAATGCCGTTCTGTTGCATGAACTCACTGAACAACTCGCTGGTGAAAGTCGGACCATTATCAGTGACTAGTGTGTCAGGCAAGCCGTGTACTGCAAACACTTGCCTGAGTTTGTCGATGGTTGTGGGGGCTGTGATGTTGCTCATGATGTGGGCCTCAATCCATTTAGAATGCGCATCCACCATTAGGAGAAACATCTGCCCCTTAAAAGGGCCCGCAAAGTCCATATGTAGCCTAGACCAGGGACGGTCTGGCCACTCCCATGGGTGCAAAGGAGCAGGTGGAGGCATGTTCTGATTAATCTGACACTGCGTGCATCCTTTCACTTTGTCCTCCAGATCCTTATCCAGTCCTGGCCACCAGACATAGGATCTTGCGAGGCTTTTCATCCGCGATGCACCTGGATGAGTCTCATGTATTTCCTCCACAATCTGTGAACGGCCTGGGGGAGGTACAATGACCCTCGCACCCCAAAAGATGCAGCCATCTTGCAGACTCAGTTCAGTTTTACGTTTAGTATAAGGCCTCAACTCCTCTCCTTCTATCACACTGGGCCAGCCTTGTAAAAGGAAAGTTTTTACTTGGGACATGACTGGGTCCCTCTCTGTCCACTGTTTGATCCGGGATGCTTTCACAGGTGTCTCTTCCAGCTTTTCCAGTGAGAAAACAGTCTCTGGAGGCACATAAGTAACAGCAGGCGTGTCAGGTAAAGGCAGCCGACTCAGTGCATCGGCATTTGCGTTATCCTTACCTGCTCTGTACTCTATGGCGTACTGGTAGGCTGACAGTGTGAGCGCCCAACGTTGTATCCTGGCTGAGGCCAGCGGTGGGATACATTTGGTCTCACTGAACAGGCTCATCAGTGGCTTATGGTCTGTGTAGATCTTGAATGCGCGACCATAGAGATACTGATGAAAGCGCTTGACAGCGAACACGATGGCCAGACCTTCTTTGTCTAGCTGTGAGTATCCCTGCTCCGCTTTTGTCAGGGTACGTGAAGCAAAGCCAACCGGCTTCTCTGATCCGTCCTCCATTACATGCGAAAGAACTGCCCCGACTCCATAGGGCGAGGCGTCGCATGAAAGTGTTATCTGTTTATCCGGGTCATAGTGAACCAGGAGCGTTGCTGAATGGAGGAGCTCTTTCACTTCCTTGAAAGCTGCCTCCTGCTCCTCACACCACTGCCATTTCGTGTCATTGTGAAGCAACTTGTACAGTGGGGCCAAAACTTTTGAGAGGTCGGGCAGAAACTTGCCATAATAGTTCACCATGCCTAAGAACGATCTGAGTTCAGTGATGCATTTGGGGTTTGGAGCTTCCTTAATAGCTCTCACTTTGTCTTCCACTGGGCAGAGTCCCTGTGCTGTGATCCTGTGTCCCAGATAGGTCACACTTGGTGCTAGAAACACACATTTGCTGCGCTTTAATCGCAGCCCTGCTTCTGAGAGTCTCTTCAGCACCTCTTCCAAGTTAGCCAGATGCTCCACCTCCGTGGCCCCTGTGACCAAAATATCATCTAAGTACACTGCTACATGCGGAATCCCCTGCAGCAGAGTGTCCATTGTTCTTTGGAAAATGGCAGGACTGGATGCCACTCCAAACACCAGGCGATTGTATTTGAATAAACCTTTGTGTGTGTTGATCGTGACGTACTCTTTTGAATCCTCGTCGAGCAGTAGCTGTTGGTAGGCCTGGCTCATGTCCAGCTTTGTGAACAGCTTACCCCCTGCCAGGGTCGCAAACAGGTCGTCTATGCGTGGCAATGGATACTCCTCCAGCTTAGAGACCTGATTCACTGTGACTTTGTAGTCCCCGCATATCCGTGCAGTTTTGTCCTCCTTTAACACTGGAACAATGGGTGCTGCCCACCTTGAAAACTGGACGGGCTTGATGATGCCCAGCTTCTGTAATCGTTCCAGTTCCTCTTCAACTTTGCCTTTCATGGCATAGGGCACTGCTCTGGGCTTGAAAAACCTAGGTGTGGCTTCAGGGTCAACATGGAGCTTTACTGTCATGCCCTTAAGTGTTCCCAGCTCATCCTTGAACACATCACTGTATCGCTGCAGAGTGACCTCTGTTGTGCTTGCATATTTTATTTCATGCCAGTTGAGTCGGATTTTTCTAAGCACATCGCGGCCCAAAAGACTGGGCCCTCTGCCTTTAGCGATCACCAGCCTGCCTTTAGCTTTTTGACCCTCTGCTAAAATGTCCACATAAACCACTCCCAAATGAGGAATGGGCTGCCCTGTATAGGTCCTAAGTTTGAGCTTTGATGGGCGGATGGGAGGCTGGTTAAACCCCCACGTCCTCCTGTAAGTGTCTTCACTGATAACGGAGGCTGTAGCTCCTGAATCAATCTCAAACTTAATGTCCTGCCCTCCTACAGTGACTGTTGCATAGTAAGGCTCAGGTGGTTCTTCATCCGTTTCCACACCAAACATGTTAAAAGAACACACAGCCTCTTTATCTTCTTCATCTAGGTGATGTGTGGCTGCCTGAGCCTGCTGCATTTTTCCCAGCCCCGGCTTGCCCTTCCCCTTTGAGCTTCTGCACTTTTTGGCTAAATGTCCCTTTTTGTTACAAGCATGACAAACAACGTCTTTAAATTTACAGTCATTTGCATAGTGTCCCCCTCCACAACGAAAACACTCCACTTTTCTTTCATGCTTACCAGTCTCTCTCCTGACATGGTGCACTGCTGCTGTTTGTGCTCCTCCATGTCCTTTCTGGATATCCTTGGCATTATTAGCAGCCATCTCCATGCCTTGGGAGATTTCCAGAGCTTTCTTGAACGTCAGTGGTGGAGTTTCCCCCAGCAGGCGGCGTTGTGTGGCGTCATTATTAATGCCGCACACTAATCTGTCACGTAGCATATCATCTAACACTGCCCCGAAATCACAATGTTCTGACAGCTGCCGTAACTCGGCTACAAAGTTAGCCACAGACTGACCTTGCCTCCTGAAGTAGCTGTGAAACTTGAATCTTTGGACTATCACAGAAGGTTTTGGATTGTGGTGGTTTCCCACGAGCGTGACAAGATCATCATATGGGATCTCTCCCGGTTTCCGCGGTGTGGCCAAGTTCCTTATCAACTTATAAGTCTTTGCTCCACACGCACTCAGGAGAATAGAGCGCTTTTTATCCTCTTCTGTAATCCCATTAGCAGAGAAAAAGTGTCCCAACCTTTCTTCATACTCCGTCCAGTCCTCGTGTCCCTCCACAAATTCACCGACAGTCCCATATGTAGCCATCCTAGCTTGAGGCTCCCTCTCCACGCAGCTCTTCTGTAGCTCCGGGTGCCTTTTTTATTTCCTCTTCAAGCTGCTCCTCTGCAGCCGCCGACACACACTGCCGTCCTCCGTTCTGCTTCACTGCTGCGAACTGCGTCTCTCCTCTGTGTTTTTCCTCGGCGCCGTCGGTCACGCACGGCCGCCTAGCTTACCTAGCACACTTAGCTTAGCTTACAAAACAACAAACCGGAGACACACGAAAAAAACAAAAACCAGTTCACCTCGTCGCCAAAAATATGTGGTAACTTGTGCTCTTTTTCAAGGACCACTGGAAAAGGTTCTTAGCCGAAATACACTTTATTAAAGTACTGCAGAGTTACTATTAATACAGACACGGAGCCGACGTAACATTGCTGTCTATCGGAGGATCACGTACACAACCCAGTGTCCTAGGGACATCACATAGTAAACAGCACATGCGAAAATCATCCATTCCTTATCCTACAGCGACACCAAGTGGGCACTTGGCTATATTGCCGTTGTTCTAATGAGTGCAACTTAATAATGCTTTCATGAATGTTCACATTATAACACACCAGAATTGTGCTGCTGAAGCAAGTCTGTTTTTTGAATTTTTTTTTGTAAAAAAAAAGTTTTCCCAAAAAAAGCATTTTATGCCATTTTTAGGTTTTGTAGGGACTCCTGATGACGTTTTAAGACATCTCCTACAACTACAGCACCAGAATTGTACTGCTGAAGCAAGTCGGTTTTTTGGCATTTTTACGACATTTTAGCAAAAAATGTTTTTCTTAAAAAATGCATTTTCTTACATTTTCTTACATTTACGGGTTTAGTCGGGACTCCTGATGACGTTTTGAGACATCTCCTACAACTACAGCACCAGAATTGTGCTGCTGAAGCAAGTCTGTTTTTTGAATTTTTTTTTGTAAAAAAAAAGTTTTCCCAAAAAAAGCATTTTATGCCATTTTTAGGTTTTGTAGGGACTCCTGATGACGTTTTGAGACATCTCCTACAACTACAGCACCAGAATTGTACTGCTGAAGCAAGTCGGTTTTTTGGCATTTTTACGACAGGGTCCCCCTTACGACATTTTAGCAAAAAATGTTTTTCTTAAAAAATGCATTTTCTTACATTTTCGGGTTTAGTCGGGACTCCTGATGACGTTTTGAGACATCTCCTACAACTACAGCACCAGAATTGTGCTGCTGAAGCAAGTCCGTTTTTTGGAATTTTTTTTTGTAAAAAAAAAGTTTTCCCAAAAAAAGCATTTTATGCCATTTTTAGGTTTTGTACGGACTCCTGATGACGTTTTGAGACATCTCCTACAACTACAGCACCAGAATTGTACTGCTGAAGCAAGTCGGTTTTTTGGCATTTTTACGACAGGGTCCCCCCTTACGACATTTTAGCAAAAAATGTTTTTCTTAAAAAATGCATTTTCTTACATTTTCTTACATTTACGGGTTTAGTCGGGACTCCTGATGACGTTTTGAGACATCTCCTACAACTACAGCACCAGAATTGTGCTGCTGAAGCAAGTCTGTTTTTTGAATTTTTTTTTGTAAAAAAAAAGTTTTCCCAAAAAAAGCATTTTATGCCATTTTTAGGTTTTGTAGGGACTCCTGATGACGTTTTGAGACATCTCCTACAACTACAGCACCAGAATTGTACTGCTGAAGCAAGTCGGTTTTTTGGCATTTTTACGACAGGGTCCCCCTTTCGACATTTTAGCAAAAAATGTTTTTCTTAAAAAATGCATTTTCTTACATTTTCGGGTTTAGTCGGGACTCCTGATGACGTTTTGAGACATCTCCTACAACTACAGCACCAGAATTGTGCTGCTGAAGCAAGTCTGTTTTTTGAATTTTTTTTTGTAAAAAAAAAGTTTTCCCAAAAAAAGCATTTTATGCCATTTTTAGGTTTTGTAAGGACTCCTGATGACGTTTTGAGACATCTCCTACAACTACAGCACCAGAATTGTGCTGCTGAAGCAAGTCAGTTTTTTGGAATTTTTACGACAGGGTCCCCCCTTACGACATTTTAGCAAAAAATTTTTTTCTTTAAAAATGCATTTTCTTACATTTTCTTACATTTACGGGTTTAGTCGGGACTCCTGATGACGTTTTGAGACATCTCCTACAACTACAGCACCAGAATTGTGCTGCTGAAGCAAGTCTGTTTTTTGAATTTTTTTTGGTAAAAAAAAAGTTTTCCCAAAAAAAGCATTTTATGCCATTTTTAGGTTTTGTAAGGACTCCTGATGACGTTTTGAGACATCTCCTACAACTACAGCACCAGAATTGTGCTGCTGAAGCAAGTCGGTTTTTTGGAATTTTTACGACAGGGTCCCCCCTTACGACATTTTAGCAAAAAATGTTTTTCTTAAAAAATGCATTTTCTTACATTTACGGGTTTAGTCGGGACTCCTGATGACGTTTTGAGACATCTCCTACAACTACAGCACCAGAATTGTGCTGCTGAAGCAAGTCTGTTTTTTGAATTTTTTTTTGTAAAAAAAAAGTTTTCCCAAAAAAAGCATTTTATGCCATTTTTAGGTTTTGTAAGGACTCCTGATGACGTTTTGAGACATCTCCTACAACTACAGCACCAGAATTGTGCTGCTGAAGCAAGTCAGTTTTTTGGAATTTTTACGACAGGGTCCCCCCTTACGACATTTTAGCAAAAAATTTTTTTCTTTAAAAATGCATTTTCTTACATTTTCTTACATTTACGGGTTTAGTCGGGACTCCTGATGACGTTTTGAGACATCTCCTACAACTACAGCACCAGAATTGTGCTGCTGAAGCAAGTCTGTTTTTTGAATTTTTTTTGGTAAAAAAAAAGTTTTCCCAAAAAAAGCATTTTATGCCATTTTTAGGTTTTGTAAGGACTCCTGATGACGTTTTGAGACATCTCCTACAACTACAGCACCAGAATTGTGCTGCTGAAGCAAGTCGGTTTTTTGGAATTTTTACGACAGGGTCCCCCCTTACGACATTTTAGCAAAAAATGTTTTTCTTAAAAAATGCATTTTCTTACATTTTCTTACATTTACGGGTTTAGTCGGGACTCCTGATGACGTTTTGAGACATCTCCTACAACTACAGCACCAGAATTGTGCTGCTGAAGCAAGTCTGTTTTTTGAATTTTTTTTTGTAAAAAAAAAGTTTTCCCAAAAAAAGCATTTTATACCATTTTTAGGTTTTGTAGGGACTCCTGATGACGTTTTGAGACATCTCCTACAACTACAGCACCAGAATTGTACTGCTGAAGCAAGTCGGTTTTTTGGCATTTTTACGACAGGGTCCCCCCTTACGACATTTTAGCAAAAAATGTTTTTCGTAAAAAATGCATTTTCTTACATTTTCTTACATTTACGGGTTTAGTCGGGACTCCTGATGACGTTTTGAGACATCTCCTACAACTACAGCACCAGAATTGTGCTGCTGAACAAAGTCCGTTTTTTGTAATTTTTTTTTGTAAAAAAAAAGTTTTCCCAAAAAAAGCATTTTCTGCCATTTTTAGGTTTTGTAGGGACTCCTGATGACGTTTTGAGACATCTCCTACAACTACAGCACCAGAATTGTACTGCTGAAGCAAGTCCGTTTTTTGGCATTTTTACGACAGGGTCCCCCCTTACGACATTTTAGCAAAAAATGTTTTTTGTAAAAAATGCATTTTCTTACATTTTCTTACATTTACGGGTTTAGTCGGGACTCCTGATGACGTTTTGAGACATCTCCTACAACTACAGCACCAGAATTGTGCTGCTGAAGCAAGTCTGTTTTTTGAATTTTTTTTTGTAAAAAAAAAGTTTTCCCAAAAAAAGCATTTTATGCCATTTTTAGGTTTTGTAGGGACTCCTGATGACGTTTTAAGACATCTCCTACAACTACAGCACCAGAATTGTACTGCTGAAGCAAGTCGGTTTTTTGGCATTTTTACGACATTTTAGCAAAAAATGTTTTTCTTAAAAAATGCATTTTCTTACATTTTCTTACATTTACGGGTTTAGTCGGGACTCCTGATGACGTTTTGAGACATCTCCTACAACTACAGCACCAGAATTGTGCTGCTGAAGCAAGTCTGTTTTTTGAATTTTTTTTTGTAAAAAAAAAGTTTTCCCAAAAAAAGCATTTTATGCCATTTTTAGGTTTTGTAGGGACTCCTGATGACGTTTTGAGACATCTCCTACAACTACAGCACCAGAATTGTACTGCTGAAGCAAGTCGGTTTTTTGGCATTTTTACGACAGGGTCCCCCTTACGACATTTTAGCAAAAAATGTTTTTCTTAAAAAATGCATTTTCTTACATTTTCGGGTTTAGTCGGGACTCCTGATGACGTTTTGAGACATCTCCTACAACTACAGCACCAGAATTGTGCTGCTGAAGCAAGTCCGTTTTTTGGAATTTTTTTTTGTAAAAAAAAAGTTTTCCCCAAAAAAAGCATTTTATGCCATTTTTAGGTTTTGTACGGACTCCTGATGACGTTTTGAGACATCTCCTACAACTACAGCACCAGAATTGTACTGCTGAAGCAAGTCGGTTTTTTGGCATTTTTACGACAGGGTCCCCCCTTACGACATTTTAGCAAAAAATGTTTTTCTTAAAAAATGCATTTTCTTACATTTTCTTACATTTACGGGTTTAGTCGGGACTCCTGATGACGTTTTGAGACATCTCCTACAACTACAGCACCAGAATTGTGCTGCTGAAGCAAGTCTGTTTTTTGAATTTTTTTTTTGTAAAAAAAAAGTTTTCCCAAAAAAAGCATTTTATGCCATTTTTAGGTTTTGTAGGGACTCCTGATGACGTTTTGAGACATCTCCTACAACTACAGCACCAGAATTGTACTGCTGAAGCAAGTCGGTTTTTTGGCATTTTTACGACAGGGTCCCCCTTTCGACATTTTAGCAAAAAATGTTTTTCTTAAAAAATGCATTTTCTTACATTTTCGGGTTTAGTCGGGACTCCTGATGACGTTTTGAGACATCTCCTACAACTACAGCACCAGAATTGTGCTGCTGAAGCAAGTCTGTTTTTTGAATTTTTTTTTGTAAAAAAAAAGTTTTCCCAAAAAAAGCATTTTATGCCATTTTTAGGTTTTGTAAGGACTCCTGATGACGTTTTGAGACATCTCCTACAACTACAGCACCAGAATTGTGCTGCTGAAGCAAGTCAGTTTTTTGGAATTTTTACGACAGGGTCCCCCCTTACGACATTTTAGCAAAAAATTTTTTTCTTTAAAAATGCATTTTCTTACATTTTCTTACATTTACGGGTTTAGTCGGGACTCCTGATGACGTTTTGAGACATCTCCTACAACTACAGCACCAGAATTGTGCTGCTGAAGCAAGTCTGTTTTTTGAATTTTTTTTGGTAAAAAAAAAGTTTTCCCAAAAAAAGCATTTTATGCCATTTTTAGGTTTTGTAAGGACTCCTGATGACGTTTTGAGACATCTCCTACAACTACAGCACCAGAATTGTGCTGCTGAAGCAAGTCGGTTTTTTGGAATTTTTACGACAGGGTCCCCCCTTACGACATTTTAGCAAAAAATGTTTTTCGTAAAAAATGCATTTTCTTACATTTTCTTACATTTACGGGTTTAGTCGGGACTCCTGATGACGTTTTGAGACATCTCCTACAACTACAGCACCAGAATTGTGCTGCTGAACAAAGTCCGTTTTTTGGAATTTTTTTTTGTAAAAAAAAAGTTTTCCCAAAAAAAGCATTTTCTGCCATTTTTAGGTTTTGTAGGGACTCCTGATGACGTTTTGAGACATCTCCTACAACTACAGCACCAGAATTGTACTGCTGAAGCAAGTCCGTTTTTTGGCATTTTTACGACAATTTTAGCAAAAAATGTTTTTTGTAAAAAATGCATTTTCTTACATTTTCTTACATTTACGGGTTTAGTCGGGACTCCTGATGACGTTTTGAGACATCTCCTACAACTACAGCACCAGAATTGTGCTGCTGAAGCAAGTCTGTTTTTTGAATTTTTTTTTGTAAAAAAAAAGTTTTCCCAAAAAAAGCATTTTATGCCATTTTTAGGTTTTGTAGGGACTCCTGATGACGTTTTAAGACATCTCCTACAACTACAGCACCAGAATTGTACTGCTGAAGCAAGTCGGTTTTTTGGCATTTTTACGACATTTTAGCAAAAAATGTTTTTCTTAAAAAATGCATTTTCTTACATTTTCTTACATTTACGGGTTTAGTCGGGACTCCTGATGACGTTTTGAGACATCTCCTACAACTACAGCACCAGAATTGTGCTGCTGAAGCAAGTCCGTTTTTTGGAAAATTTTTTTGTAAAAAAAAAGTTTTCCCAAAAAAAGCATTTTATGCCATTTTTAGGTTTTGTACGGACTCCTGATGACGTTTTGAGACATCTCCTACAACTACAGCACCAGAATTGTACTGCTGAAGCAAGTCGGTTTTTTGGCATTTTTACGACAGGGTCCCCCCTTACGACATTTTAGCAAAAAATGTTTTTCTTAAAAAATGCATTTTCTTACATTTTCTTACATTTACGGGTTTAGTCGGGACTCCTGATGACGTTTTGAGACATCTCCTACAACTACAGCACCAGAATTGTGCTGCTGAAGCAAGTCTGTTTTTTGAATTTTTTTTTGTAAAAAAAAAGTTTTCCCAAAAAAAGCATTTTATGCCATTTTTAGGTTTTGTAGGGACTCCTGATGACGTTTTGAGACATCTCCTACAACTACAGCACCAGAATTGTACTGCTGAAGCAAGTCGGTTTTTTGGCATTTTTACGACAGGGTCCCCCTTACGACATTTTAGCAAAAAATGTTTTTCTTAAAAAATGCATTTTCTTACATTTTCGGGTTTAGTCGGGACTCCTGATGACGTTTTGAGACATCTCCTACAACTACAGCACCAGAATTGTGCTGCTGAAGCAAGTCTGTTTTTTGTAATTTTTTTTTGTAAAAAAAAAGTTTTCCCAAAAAAAGCATTTTCTGCCATTTTTAGGTTTTGTACGGACTCCTGATGACGTTTTGAGACATCTCCTACAACTACAGCACCAGAATTGTACTGCTGAAGCAAGTCCGTTTTTTGGCATTTTTACGACAGGGTCCCCCCTTACGACATTTTAGCAAAAAATGTTTTTTGTAAAAAATGCATTTTCTTACATTTTCTTACATTTACGGGTTTAGTCGGGACTCCTGATGACGTTTTGAGACATCTCCTACAACTACAGCACCAGAATTGTGCTGCTGAAGCAAGTCTGTTTTTTGAATTTTTTTTTGTAAAAAAAAAGTTTTCCCAAAAAAAGCATTTTATGCCATTTTTAGGTTTTGTAGGGACTCCTGATGACGTTTTAAGACATCTCCTACAACTACAGCACCAGAATTGTGCTGCTGAAGCAAGTCAGTTTTTTGGAATTTTTACGACAGGGTCCCCCCTTACGACATTTTAGCAAAAAATGTTTTTCGTAAAAAATGCATTTTCTTACATTTTCTTACATTTACGGGTTTAGTCGGGACTCCTGATGACGTTTTGAGACATCTCCTACAACTACAGCACCAGAATTGTGCTGCTGAAGCAAGTCTGTTTTTTGAATTTTTTTTGTAAAAAAAAAGTTTTCCCAAAAAAAGCATTTTATACCATTTTTAGGTTTTGTAGGGACTCCTGATGACGTTTTGAGACATCTCCTACAACTACAGCACCAGAATTGTACTGCTGAAGCAAGTCGTTTTTTTGGCATTTTTACGACAGGGTCCCCCCTTACGACATTTTAGCAAAAAATGTTTTTCTTAAAAAATGCATTTTCTTACATTTTCTTACATTTACGGGTTTAGTCGGGACTCCTGATGACGTTTTGAGACATCTCCTACAACTACAGCACCAGAATTGTGCTGCTGAAGCAAGTCTGTTTTTTGAATTTTTTTTTGTAAAAAAAAAGTTTTCCCAAAAAAAGCATTTTATGCCATTTTTAGGTTTTGTAGGGACTCCTGATGACGTTTTGAGACATCTCCTACAACTACAGCACCAGAATTGTACTGCTGAAGCAAGTCGGTTTTTTGGCATTTTTACGACAGGGTCCCCCTTACGACATTTTAGCAAAAAATGTTTTTCTTAAAAAATGCATTTTCTTACATTTTCGGGTTTAGTCGGGACTCCTGATGACGTTTTGAGACATCTCCTACAACTACAGCACCAGAATTGTGCTGCTGAAGCAAGTCTGTTTTTTGTAATTTTTTTTTGTAAAAAAAAAGTTTTCCCAAAAAAAGCATTTTCTGCCATTTTTAGGTTTTGTACGGACTCCTGATGACGTTTTGAGACATCTCCTACAACTACAGCACCAGAATTGTACTGCTGAAGCAAGTCCGTTTTTTGGCATTTTTACGACAGGGTCCCCCCTTACGACATTTTAGCAAAAAATGTTTTTTGTAAAAAATGCATTTTCTTACATTTTCTTACATTTACGGGTTTAGTCGGGACTCCTGATGACGTTTTGAGACATCTCCTACAACTACAGCACCAGAATTGTGCTGCTGAAGCAAGTCTGTTTTTTGAATTTTTTTTTGTAAAAAAAAAGTTTTCCCAAAAAAAGCATTTTATGCCATTTTTAGGTTTTGTAGGGACTCCTGATGACGTTTTAAGACATCTCCTACAACTACAGCACCAGAATTGTGCTGCTGAAGCAAGTCAGTTTTTTGGAATTTTTACGACAGGGTCCCCCCTTACGACATTTTAGCAAAAAATGTTTTTCGTAAAAAATGCATTTTCTTACATTTTCTTACATTTACGGGTTTAGTCGGGACTCCTGATGACGTTTTGAGACATCTCCTACAACTACAGCACCAGAATTGTGCTGCTGAAGCAAGTCTGTTTTTTGAATTTTTTTTGTAAAAAAAAAGTTTTCCCAAAAAAAGCATTTTATACCATTTTTAGGTTTTGTAGGGACTCCTGATGACGTTTTGAGACATCTCCTACAACTACAGCACCAGAATTGTACTGCTGAAGCAAGTCGTTTTTTTGGCATTTTTACGACAGGGTCCCCCCTTACGACATTTTAGCAAAAAATGTTTTTCGTAAAAAATGCATTTTCTGACATTTTCTTACATTTACGGGTTTAGTCGGGACTCCTGATGACGTTTTGAGACATCTCCTACAACTACAGCACCAGAATTGTGCTGCTGAAGCAAGTCTGTTTTTTGAGGTTTTTTTTGTAAAAAAAAAGTTTTCCCAAAAAAAGCATTTTATGCCATTTTTAGGTTTTGTAGGGACTCCTGATGACGTTTTGAGACATCTCCTACAACTACAGCACCAGAATTGTGCAGCTGAAGCAAGTCAGTTTTTTGGACTTTTTACGACAGGGTCCCCCCTTACGACATTTTAGCAAAAAATGTTTTTCGTAAAAAATGCATTTTCTTACATTTTCTTACATTTACGGGTTTAGTCGGGACTCCTGATGACGTTTTGAGACATCTCCTACAACTACAGCACCAGAATTGTGCTGCTGAAGCAAGTCCGTTTTTTGGAATTTTTTTTTGTAAAAAAAAAGTTTTCCCAAAAAAAGCATTTTATGCCATTTTTAGGTTTTGTACGGACTCCTGATGACGTTTTGAGACATCTCCTACAACTACAGCACCAGAATTGTACTGCTGAAGCAAGTCGGTTTTTTGGCATTTTTACGACAGGGTCCCCCCTTACGACATTTGAGCAAAAAATGTTTTTCGTAAAAAATGCATTTTCTTACATTTTCTTACATTTACGGGTTTAGTCGGGACTCCTGATGACGTTTTGAGACATCTCCTACAACTACAGCACCAGAATTGTGCTGCTGAAGCAAGTCTGTTTTTTGAATTTTTTTTTGTAAAAAAAAAGTTTTCCCAAAAAAAGCATTTTATGCCATTTTTAGGTTTTGTAGGGACTCCTGATGACGTTTTGAGACATCTCCTACAACTACAGCACCAGAATTGTACTGCTGAAGCAAGTCGGTTTTTTGGCATTTTTACGACAGGGTCCCCCCTTACGACATTTTAGCAAAAAATGTTTTTCTTAAAAAATGCATTTTCTTACATTTTCGGGTTTAGTCGGGACTCCTGATGACGTTTTGAGACATCTCCTACAACTACAGCACCAGAATTGTGCTGCTGAAGCAAGTCTGTTTTTTGTAATTTTTTTTTGTAAAAAAAAAGTTTTCCCAAAAAAAGCATTTTCTGCCATTTTTAGGTTTTGTACGGACTCCTGATGACGTTTTGAGACATCTCCTACAACTACAGCACCAGAATTGTACTGCTGAAGCAAGTCCGTTTTTTGGCATTTTTACGACAGGGTCCCCCCTTACGACATTTTAGCAAAAAATGTTTTTTGTAAAAAATGCATTTTCTTACATTTTCTTACATTTACGGGTTTAGTCGGGACTCCTGATGACGTTTTGAGACATCTCCTACAACTACAGCACCAGAATTGTGCTGCTGAAGCAAGTCTGTTTTTTGAATTTTTTTTTGTAAAAAAAAAGTTTTCCCAAAAAAAGCATTTTATGCCATTTTTAGGTTTTGTAGGGACTCCTGATGACGTTTTGAGACATCTCCTACAACTACAGCACCAGAATTGTGCTGCTGAAGCAAGTCAGTTTTTTGGAATTTTTACGACAGGGTCCCCCCTTACGACATTTTAGCAAAAAATGTTTTTCGTAAAAAATGCATTTTCTTACATTTTCTTACATTTACGGGTTTAGTCGGGACTCCTGATGACGTTTTGAGACATCTCCTACAACTACAGCACCAGAATTGTGCTGCTGAAGCAAGTCTGTTTTTTGAATTTTTTTTGTAAAAAAAAAGTTTTCCCAAAAAAAGCATTTTATACCATTTTTAGGTTTTGTAGGGACTCCTGATGACGTTTTGAGACATCTCCTACAACTACAGCACCAGAATTGTACTGCTGAAGCAAGTCGTTTTTTTGGCATTTTTACGACAGGGTCCCCCCTTACGACATTTTAGCAAAAAATGTTTTTCGTAAAAAATGCATTTTCTGACATTTTCTTACATTTACGGGTTTAGTCGGGACTCCTGATGACGTTTTGAGACATCTCCTACAACTACAGCACCAGAATTGTGCTGCTGAAGCAAGTCTGTTTTTTGAGGGTTTTTTTGTAAAAAAAAAGTTTTCCCAAAAAAAGCATTTTATGCCATTTTTAGGTTTTGTAGGGACTCCTGATGACGTTTTGAGACATCTCCTACAACTACAGCACCAGAATTGTGCAGCTGAAGCAAGTCAGTTTTTTGGAATTTTTACGACAGGGTCCCCCCTTACGACATTTTAGCAAAAAATGTTTTTCGTAAAAAATGCATTTTCTTACATTTTCTTACATTTACGGGTTTAGTCGGGACTCCTGATGACGTTTTGAGACATCTCCTACAACTACAGCACCAGAATTGTGCTGCTGAAGCAAGTCCGTTTTTTGGAAATTTTTTTTGTAAAAAAAAAGTTTTCCCAAAAAAAGCATTTTATGCCATTTTTAGGTTTTGTACGGACTCCTGATGACGTTTTGAGACATCTCCTACAACTACAGCACCAGAATTGTACTGCTGAAGCAAGTCGTTTTTTTGGCATTTTTACGACAGGGTCCCCCCTTACGACATTTTAGCAAAAAATGTTTTTCGTAAAAAATGCATTTTCTTACATTTTCTTACATTTACGGGTTTAGTCGGGACTCCTGATGACGTTTTGAGACATCTCCTACAACTACAGCACCAGAATTGTGCTGCTGAAGCAAGTCTGTTTTTTGAATTTTTTTTTGTAAAAAAAAAGTTTTCCCAAAAAAAGCATTTTATGCCATTTTTAGGTTTTGTAGGGACTCCTGATGACGTTTTGAGACATCTCCTACAACTACAGCACCAGAATTGTACTGCTGAAGCAAGTCGGTTTTTTGGCATTTTTACGACAGGGTCCCCCCTTACGACATTTTAGCAAAAAATGTTTTTCGTAAAAAATGCATTTTCTGACATTTTCTTACATTTACGGGTTTAGTCGGGACTCCTGATGACGTTTTGAGACATCTCCTACAACTACAGCACCAGAATTGTGCTGCTGAAGCAAGTCTGTTTTTTGAGGTTTTTTTTGTAAAAAAAAAGTTTTCCCAAAAAAAGCATTTTATGCCATTTTTAGGTTTTGTAGGGACTCCTGATGACGTTTTGAGACATCTCCTACAACTACAGCACCAGAATTGTGCAGCTGAAGCAAGTCAGTTTTTTGGAATTTTTACGACAGGGTCCCCCCTTACGACATTTTAGCAAAAAATGTTTTTCGTAAAAAATGCATTTTCTTACATTTTCTTACATTTACGGGTTTAGTCGGGACTCCTGATGACGTTTTGAGACATCTCCTACAACTACAGCACCAGAATTGTGCTGCTGAAGCAAGTCCGTTTTTTGGAATTTTTTTTTGTAAAAAAAAAGTTTTCCCAAAAAAAGCATTTTATGCCATTTTTAGGTTTTGTACGGACTCCTGATGACGTTTTGAGACATCTCCTACAACTACAGCACCAGAATTGTACTGCTGAAGCAAGTCGGTTTTTTGGCATTTTTACGACAGGGTCCCCCCTTACGACATTTTAGCAAAAAATGTTTTTCTTAAAAAATGCATTTTCTTACATTTTCTTACATTTACGGGTTTAGTCGGGACTCCTGATGACGTTTTGAGACATCTCCTACAACTACAGCACCAGAATTGTGCTGCTGAAGCAAGTCTGTTTTTTGAATTTTTTTTTGTAAAAAAAAAGTTTTCCCAAAAAAAGCATTTTATGCCATTTTTAGGTTTTGTAGGGACTCCTGATGACGTTTTGAGACATCTCCTACAACTACAGCACCAGAATTGTACTGCTGAAGCAAGTCGGTTTTTTGGCATTTTTACGACAGGGTCCCCCTTACGACATTTTAGCAAAAAATGTTTTTCTTAAAAAATGCATTTTCTTACATTTTCGGGTTTAGTCGGGACTCCTGATGACGTTTTGAGACATCTCCTACAACTACAGCACCAGAATTGTGCTGCTGAAGCAAGTCTGTTTTTTGAATTTTTTTTTGTAAAAAAAAAGTTTTCCCAAAAAAAGCTTTTTATGCCATTTTTAGGTTTTGTAAGGACTCCTGATGACGTTTTGAGACATCTCCTACAACTACAGCACCAGAATTGTGCTGCTGAAGCAAGTCAGTTTTTTGGAATTTTAACGACAGGGTCCCCCCTTACGACATTTTAGCAAAAAAATTTTTTCTTTAAAAATGCATTTTCTTACATTTTCTTACATTTACGGGTTTAGTCGGGACTCCTGATGACGTTTTGAGACATCTCCTACAACTACAGCACCAGAATTGTGCTGCTGAAGCAAGTCTGTTTTTTGAATTTTTTTTGGTAAAAAAAAAGTTTTCCCAAAAAAAGCATTTTATGCCATTTTTAGGTTTTGTAAGGACTCCTGATGACGTTTTGAGACATCTCCTACAACTACAGCACCAGAATTGTGCTGCTGAAGCAAGTCGGTTTTTTGGAATTTTTACGACAGGGTCCCCCCTTACGACATTTTAGCAAAAAATGTTTTTCTTAAAAAATGCATTTTCTTACATTTTCTTACATTTACGGGTTTAGTCGGGACTCCTGATGACGTTTTGAGACATCTCCTACAACTACAGCACCAGAATTGTGCTGCTGAAGCAAGTCTGTTTTTTGAATTTTTTTTTGTAAAAAAAAAGTTTTCCCAAAAAAAGCATTTTATACCATTTTTAGGTTTTGTAGGGACTCCTGATGACGTTTTGAGACATCTCCTACAACTACAGCACCAGAATTGTACTGCTGAAGCAAGTCGGTTTTTTGGCATTTTTACGACAGGGTCCCCCCTTACGACATTTTAGCAAAAAATGTTTTTCGTAAAAAATGCATTTTCTTACATTTTCTTACATTTACGGGTTTAGTCGGGACTCCTGATGACGTTTTGAGACATCTCCTACAACTACAGCACCAGAATTGTGCTGCTGAACAAAGTCCGTTTTTTGTAATTTTTTTTTGTAAAAAAAAAGTTTTCCCAAAAAAAGCATTTTATGCCATTTTTAGGTTTTGTAAGGACTCCTGATGACGTTTTGAGACATCTCCTACAACTACAGCACCAGAATTGTGCTGCTGAAGCAAGTCAGTTTTTTGGAATTTTTACGACAGGGTCCCCCCTTACGACATTTTAGCAAAAAATTTTTTTCTTTAAAAATGCATTTTCTTACATTTTCTTACATTTACGGGTTTAGTCGGGACTCCTGATGACGTTTTGAGACATCTCCTACAACTACAGCACCAGAATTGTGCTGCTGAAGCAAGTCTGTTTTTTGAATTTTTTTTGGTAAAAAAAAAGTTTTCCCAAAAAAAGCATTTTATGCCATTTTTAGGTTTTGTAAGGACTCCTGATGACGTTTTGAGACATCTCCTACAACTACAGCACCAGAATTGTGCTGCTGAAGCAAGTCGGTTTTTTGGAATTTTTACGACAGGGTCCCCCCTTACGACATTTTAGCAAAAAATGTTTTTCTTAAAAAATGCATTTTCTTACATTTACGGGTTTAGTCGGGACTCCTGATGACGTTTTGAGACATCTCCTACAACTACAGCACCAGAATTGTGCTGCTGAAGCAAGTCTGTTTTTTGAATTTTTTTTTGTAAAAAAAAAGTTTTCCCAAAAAAAGCATTTTATACCATTTTTAGGTTTTGTAGGGACTCCTGATGACGTTTTGAGACATCTCCTACAACTACAGCACCAGAATTGTACTGCTGAAGCAAGTCGGTTTTTTGGCATTTTTACGACAGGGTCCCCCCTTACGACATTTTAGCAAAAAATGTTTTTCGTAAAAAATGCATTTTCTTACATTTTCTTACATTTACGGGTTTAGTCGGGACTCCTGATGACGTTTTGAGACATCTCCTACAACTACAGCACCAGAATTGTACTGCTGAAGCAAGTCCGTTTTTTGGCATTTTTACGACAGGGTCCCCCTTACGACATTTTAGCAAAAAATGTTTTTTGTAAAAAATGCATTTTCTTACATTTTCTTACATTTACGGGTTTAGTCGGGACTCCTGATGACGTTTTGAGACATCTCCTACAACTACAGCACCAGAATTGTGCTGCTGAAGCAAGTCTGTTTTTTGAATTTTTTTTTGTAAAAAAAAAGTTTTCCCAAAAAAAGCATTTTATGCCATTTTTAGGTTTTGTAGGGACTCCTGATGACGTTTTAAGACATCTCCTACAACTACAGCACCAGAATTGTACTGCTGAAGCAAGTCGGTTTTTTGGCATTTTTACGACAGGGTCCCCCCTTACGACATTTTAGCAAAAAATGTTTTCTTAAAAAATGCATTTTCTTACATTTTCTTACATTTACGGGTTTAGTCGGGACTCCTGATGACGTTTTGAGACATCTCCTACAACTACAGCACCAGAATTGTGCTGCTGAAGCAAGTCCGTTTTTTGGAAAAAATTTTTGTAAAAAAAAAGTTTTCCCAAAAAAAGCATTTTATGCCATTTTTAGGTTTTGTACGGACTCCTGATGACGTTTTGAGACATCTCCTACAACTACAGCACCAGAATTGTACTGCTGAAGCAAGTCGGTTTTTTGGCATTTTTACGACAGGGTCCCCCCTTACGACATTTTAGCAAAAAATGTTTTTCTTAAAAATGCATTTTCTTACATTTTCTTACATTTACGGGTTTAGTCGGGACTCCTGATGACGTTTTGAGACATCTCCTACAACTACAGCACCAGAATTGTGCTGCTGAAGCAAGTCTGTTTTTTGAATTTTTTTTTGTAAAAAAAAAGTTTTCCCAAAAAAAGCATTTTATGCCATTTTTAGGTTTTGTAGGGACTCCTGATGACGTTTTGAGACATCTCCTACAACTACAGCACCAGAATTGTACTGCTGAAGCAAGTCGGTTTTTTGGCATTTTTACGACAGGGTCCCCCTTACGACATTTTAGCAAAAAATGTTTTTCTTAAAAAATGCATTTTCTTACATTTTCGGGTTTAGTCGGGACTCCTGATGACGTTTTGAGACATCTCCTACAACTACAGCACCAGAATTGTGCTGCTGAAGCAAGTCTGTTTTTTGAATTTTTTTTTGTAAAAAAAAAGTTTTCCCAAAAAAAAGCATTTTATGCCATTTTTAGGTTTTGTAAGGACTCCTGATGACGTTTTGAGACATCTCCTACAACTACAGCACCAGAATTGTGCTGCTGAAGCAAGTCAGTTTTTTGGAATTTTTACGACAGGGTCCCCCCTTACGACATTTTAGCAAAAAAATTTTTCTTTAAAAATGCATTTTCTTACATTTTCTTACATTTACGGGTTTAGTCGGGACTCCTGATGACGTTTTGAGACATCTCCTACAACTACAGCACCAGAATTGTGCTGCTGAAGCAAGTCTGTTTTTTGAATTTTTTTTGGTAAAAAAAAAGTTTTCCCAAAAAAAGCATTTTATGCCATTTTTAGGTTTTGTAGGGACTCCTGATGACGTTTTAAGACATCTCCTACAACTACAGCACCAGAATTGTACTGCTGAAGCAAGTCGGTTTTTTGGCATTTTTACGACAGGGTCCCCCCTTACGACATTTTAGCAAAAAATGTTTTTCTTAAAAAATGCATTTTCTTACATTTTCTTACATTTACGGGTTTAGTCGGGACTCCTGATGACGTTTTGAGACATCTCCTACAACTACAGCACCAGAATTGTGCTGCTGAAGCAAGTCCGTTTTTTGGAAAATTTTTTTGTAAAAAAAAAGGTTTCCCAAAAAAAGCATTTTATGCCATTTTTAGGTTTTGTACGGACTCCTGATGACGTTTTGAGACATCTCCTACAACTACAGCACCAGAATTGTACTGCTGAAGCAAGTCGGTTTTTTGGCATTTTTACGACAGGGTCCCCCCTTACGACATTTTAGCAAAAAATGTTTTTCTTAAAAAATGCATTTTCTTACATTTTCTTACATTTACGGGTTTAGTCGGGACTCCTGATGACGTTTTGAGACATCTCCTACAACTACAGCACCAGAATTGTGCTGCTGAAGCAAGTCTGTTTTTTGAATTTTTTTTTGTAAAAAAAAGTTTTCCCAAAAAAAGCATTCTATGCCATTTTTAGGTTTTGTAAGGACTCCTGATGACGTTTTGAGACATCTCCTACAACTACAGCACCAGAATTGTGCTGCTGAAGCAAGTCAGTTTTTTGGAATTTTTACGACAGGGTCCCCCCTTACGACATTTTAGCAAAAAAATTTTTTCTTTAAAAATGCATTTTCTTACATTTTCTTACATTTACGGGTTTAGTCGGGACTCCTGATGACGTTTTGAGACATCTCCTACAACAACAGCACCAGAATTGTGCTGCTGAAGCAAGTCTGTTTTTTGAATTTTTTTTTGTAAAAAAAAAGTTTTCCCAAAAAAAGCATTTTATGCCATTTTTAGGTTTTGTAAGGACTCCTGATGACGTTTTGTGACATCTCCTACAACTACAGCACCAGAATTGTGCTGCTGAAGCAAGTCAGTTTTTTGGAATTTTTACGACAGGGTCCCCCCTTACGACATTTTAGCAAAAAATGTTTTTCTTAAAAAATGCATTTTCTTACATTTTCTTACATTTACGGGTTTAGTCGGGACTCCTGATGACGTTTTGAGACATCTCCTACAACTACAGCACCAGAATTGTGCTGCTGAAGCAAGTCTGTTTTTTGAATTTTTTTTTGTAAAAAAAAAGTTTTCCCAAAAAAAGCATTTTATACCATTTTTAGGTTTTGTAGGGACTCCAGATGACGTTTTGAGACATCTCCTACAACTACAGCACCAGAATTGTACTGCTGAAGCAAGTCGGTTTTTTGGCATTTTTACGACAGGGTCCCCCCTTACGACATTTTAGCAAAAAATGTTTTTTGTAAAAAATGCATTTTCTTACATTTTCTTACATTTACGGGTTTAGTCGGGACTCCTGATGACGTTTTGAGACATCTCCTACAACTACAGCACCAGAATTGTGCTGCTGAAGCAAGTCTGTTTTTTGAATTTTTTTTTGTAAAAAAAAAGTTTTCCCAAAAAAAGCATTTTATGCCATTTTTAGGTTTTGTAGGGACTCCTGATGACGTTTTAAGACATCTCCTACAACTACAGCACCAGAATTGTGCTGCTGAAGCAAGTCAGTTTTTTGGAATTTTTACGACAGGGTCCCCCCTTACGACATTTTAGCAAAAAATGTTTTTCGTAAAAAATGCATTTTCTTACATTTTCTTACATTTACGGGTTTAGTCGGGACTCCTGATGACGTTTTGAGACATCTCCTACAACTACAGCACCAGAATTGTGCTGCTGAAGCAAGTGTGTTTTTTGAATTTTTTTTGTAAAAAAAAAGTTTTCCCAAAAAAAGCATTTTATACCATTTTTAGGTTTTGTAGGGACTCCTGATGACGTTTTGAGACATCTCCTACAACTACAGCACCAGAATTGTACTGCTGAAGCAAGTCGTTTTTTTGGCATTTTTACGACAGGGTCCCCCCTTACGACATTTTAGCAAAAAATGTTTTTCGTAAAAAATGCATTTTCTGACATTTTCTTACATTTACGGGTTTAGTCGGGACTCCTGATGACGTTTTGAGACATCTCCTACAACTACAGCACCAGAATTGTGCTGCTGAAGCAAGTCTGTTTTTTGAGGTTTTTTTTGTAAAAAAAAAGTTTTCCCAAAAAAAGCATTTTATGCCATTTTTAGGTTTTGTAGGGACTCCTGATGACGTTTTGAGACATCTCCTACAACTACAGCACCAGAATTGTGCAGCTGAAGCAAGTCAGTTTTTTGGAATTTTTACGACAGGGTCCCCCCTTACGACATTTTAGCAAAAAATGTTTTTCGTAAAAAATGCATTTTCTTACATTTACGGGTTTAGTCGGGACTCCTGATGACGTTTTGAGACATCTCCTACAACTACAGCACCAGAATTGTGCTGCTGAAGCAAGTCCGTTTTTTGGAATTTTTTTTTGTAAAAAAAAAGTTTTCCCAAAAAAAGCATTTTATGCCATTTTTAGGTTTTGTACGGACTCCTGATGACGTTTGAGACATCTCCTACAACTACAGCACCAGAATTGTACTGCTGAAGCAAGTCGTTTTTTGGCATTTTACGACAGGGTCCCCCTTACGACATTTTAGCAAAAAATTTTTCTTAAAATGCATTTTCTTACATTTTCTTACATTTACGGGTTTAGGTCGGGACAACCTGATGACGTTTTGAGACATCTCCTACAACTACACACCAGAATTGTGCTGCTGAAGCAAGTCTGTTTTTTGAATTTTTTTTTGTAAAAAAAAAGTTTTCCCAAAAAAAGCATTTTATGCCATTTTTAGGTTTTGTAGGGACTCCTGATGACGTTTTGAGACATCTCCTACAACTACAGCACCAGAATTGTACTGCTGAAGCAAGTCGGTTTTTTGGCATTTTTACGACAGGGTCCCCCCTTACGACATTTTAGCAAAAAATGTTTTTCTTAAAAAATGCATTTTCTTACATTTTCTTACATTTACGGGTTTAGTCGGGACTCCTGATGACGTTTTGAGACATCTCCTACAACTACAGCACCAGAATTGTGCTGCTGAAGCAAGTCTGTTTTTTGAATTTTTTTTTGTAAAAAAAAAGTTTTCCCAAAAAAAGCATTTTATGCCATTTTTAGGTTTTGTAAGGACTCCTGATGACGTTTTGAGACATCTCCTACAACTACAGCACCAGAATTGTGCTGCTGAAGCAAGTCAGTTTTTTGGAATTTTTACGACAGGGTCCCCCCTTACGACATTTTAGCAAAAAAATTTTTTCTTTAAAAATGCATTTTCTTACATTTTCTTACATTTACGGGTTTAGTCGGGACTCCTGATGACGTTTTGAGACATCTCCTACAACTACAGCACCAGAATTGTGCTGCTGAAGCAAGTCTGTTTTTTGAATTTTTTTTTGTAAAAAAAAAGTTTTCCCAAAAAAAGCATTTTATGCCATTTTTAGGTTTTGTAAGGACTCCTGATGACGTTTTGAGACATCTCCTACATCTACAGCACCAGAATTGTGCTGCTGAAGCAAGTCAGTTTTTTTGGAATTTTTACGACAGGGTCCCCCCTTACGACATTTTAGCAAAAAATGTTTTTCTTAAAAAATGCATTTTCTTACATTTTCTTACATTTACGGGTTTAGTCGGGACTCCTGATGACGTTTTGAGACATCTCCTACAACTACAGCACCAGAATTGTGCTGCTGAAGCAAGTCTGTTTTTGAATTTTTTTTGTAAAAAAAAAGTTTTCCCAAAAAAAGCATTTTATATACCATTTTTAGGTTTTGTAGGGACTTCCTGATGACGTTTTTGAGACATCTCCTACAACTACAGCACCAGAATTGTACTGCTGAAGCAAGTCGGTTTTTTGCATTTTTACGACAGGGTCCCCCTTACGACATTTTAGCAAAAATGTTTTCTTAAAAAATGCATTTCTTACATTTTCTTACATTTACGGGTTTAGTCCGGGACTCACCTGATGACGTTTGAGACATCTCCTACAACTACAGCACCAGAATTGTGCTGCTGAACAAAGTCCGTTTTTTTGTAATTTTTATTTGTAAAAAAAAGTTTTCCCAAAAAAGCATTTTCTGCCATTTTTAGGTTTTGTAGGACTCCTGATGACGTTTTGAGACATCTCCTACAACTACAGCACCAGAATTGTACTGCTGAAGCAAGTCCGTTTTTGCATTTACGACAGGGTCCCCCCTTAACGACATTTTAGCAAAAAAGTTTTTTGTAAAAAATGCATTTTTCTTACATTTTCTTACATTTACGGGTTTAGTCGGGACTCCTGATGACGTTTTGAGACTTCTCCTACAACTACAGCACCAGAATTGTGCTGCTGAAGCAAGTCTGTTTTTGACTTTTTTTTTTGTAATAAAAAAGTTTTCCCAAAAAAAGCATTTTATGCCATTTTAGTTTTGTAGGACTCCTGATGACGTTTTAAGACATCCCTACAACTACAGCACCAGAATTGTGCTGCTGAAGGCAAGTCAGTTTTTTGGAATTTTTACGACAGGGTCCCCCTTACGACATTTTAGCAAAAAATGTTTTCGTAAAAAATGCATTTTCTTACATTTTCTTACATTTACGGGTTTAGTGCGGGACTCCTGATGAACGTTTTGAGACATCTCCTACAACTACAGCACCAGAATTGTGCTGCTGAAGCAAGTCCTGTTTTTTGAAATTTTTTTTTGTAAAAAAAAAGTTTTCCCAAAAAAAGCATTTTATACCATTTTTAGGTTTGTAGGGACTCCTGATGACGTTTTGAGACATCTCCTACAACTACAGCACCAGAATTGTGCTGCTGAAGCAAGTCCGTTTTTTGGAATTTTTTTTTGTAAAAAAAAAGTTTTCCCAAAAAAAGCATTTTATGCCATTTTTAGGTTTTGTAGGGACTCCTGATGACGTTTTGAGACATCTCGTACAACTACAGCACCAGAATTGTACTGCTGAAGCAAGTCGGTTTTTTGGCATTTTTACGACAGGGTCCCCCCTTACGACATTTTAGCAAAAAATGTTTTTCTTAAAAAATGCATTTTCTTACATTTTCTTACATTTACGGGTTTAGTCGGGACTCCTGATGACGTTTTGAGACATCTCCTACAACTACAGCACCAGAATTGTGCTGCTGAAGCAAGTCTGTTTTTTGAATTTTTTTTTGTAAAAAAAAAAGTTTTCCCAAAAAAAAGCATTTTATGCCATTTTTAGGTTTTGTAGGGACTCCTGATGACGTTTTGAGACATCTCCTACAACTACAGCACCAGAATTGTACTGCTGAAGCAAGTCGGTTTTTTGGCATTTTTACGACAGGGTCCCCCCTTACGACATTTTAGCAAAAAATGTTTTTCTTAAAAAATGCATTTTCTTACATTTTCTTACATTTACGGGTTTAGTCGGGACTCCTGATGACGTTTTGAGACATCTCCTACAACTACAGCACCAGAATTGTGCTGCTGAAGCAAGTCTGTTTTTTGAATTTTTTTTTGTAAAAAAAAAGTTTTCCCAAAAAAAGCATTTTATGCCATTTTTAGGTTTTGTAAGGACTCCTGATGACGTTTTGAGACATCTCCTACAACTACAGCACCAGAATTGTGCTGCTGAAGCAAGTCAGTTTTTTGGAATTTTTACGACAGGGTCCCCCCTTACGACATTTTAGCAAAAAATGTTTTTCTTAAAAAATGCATTTTCTTACATTTTCTTACATTTACGGGTTTAGTCGGGACTCCTGATGACGTTTTGAGACATCTCCTACAACTACAGCACCAGAATTGTGCTGCTGAAGCAAGTCTGTTTTTTGAATTTTTTTTTGTAAAAAAAAAGTTTTCCCAAAAAAAGCATTTTATACCATTTTTAGGTTTTGTAGGGACTCCTGATGACGTTCTGAGACATCTCCTACAACTACAGCACCAGAATTGTACTGCTGAAGCAAGTCGGTTTTTTGGCATTTTTACGACAGGGTCCCCCCTTACGACATTTTAGCAAAAAATGTTTTTCGTAAAAAATGCATTTTCTTACATTTTCTTACATTTACGGGTTTAGTCGGGACTCCTGATGACGTTTTGAGACATCTCCTATAACTACAACACCAGAATTGTGCTGCTGAAGCAAGTCTGTTTTTTGAATTTTTTTTTGTAAAAAAAAAGTTTTCCCAAAAAAAGCATTTTATGCCACTTTTAGGTTTTGTAGGGACTCCTGATGACGTTTTGAGACATCTCCTACAACTACAGCACCAGAATTGTACTGCTGAAGCAAGTCAGTTTTTTGGCATTTTTACGACAGGGTCCCCCCTTACGACATTTTAGCAAAAAATGTTTTTCTTAAAAAATGCATTTTCTTACATTTACGGGTTTAGTCGGGACTCCTGATGACGTTTTGAGACATCTCCTACAACTACAGCACCAGAATTGTGCTGCTGAAGCAAGTCTGTTTTTTGAATTTTTTTTTGTAAAAAAAAAGTTTTCCCAAAAAAAGCATTTTATGCCATTTTTAGGTTTTGTAGGGACTCCTGATGACGTTTTGAGACATCTCCTACAACTACAGCACCAGAATTGTACTGCTGAAGCAAGTCAGTTTTTTGGCATTTTTACGACAGGGTCCCCCCTTACGACATTTTAGCAAAAAATGTTTTTCTTAAAAAATGCATTTTCTTACATTTTCTTACATTTACGGGTTTAGTCGGGACTCCTGATGACGTTTTGAGACATCTCCTACAACTACAGCACCAGAATTGTGCTGCTGAAGCAAGTCTGTTTTTTGAATTTTTTTTTGTAAAAAAAAAGTTTTCCCAAAAAAAGCATTTTATACCATTTTTAGGTTTTGTAGGGACTCCTGATGACGTTTTGAGACATCTCCTACAACTACAGCACCAGAATTGTACTGCTGAAGCAAGTCGGTTTTTTGGCATTTTTACGACAGGGTCCCCCCTTACGACATTTTAGCAAAAAATGTTTTTCTTAAAAAATGCATTTCTTACATTTTCTTCCATTTACGGGTTTAGTCGGGACTCCTGATGACGTTTTGAGACATCTCCTACAACTACAGCACCAGAATTGTGCTGCTGAACAAAGTCCGTTTTTTGTAATTTTTTTTTGTAAAAAAAAGTTTTCCCAAAAAAAGCATTTTCTGCCATTTTTAGGTTTTGTAGGGACTCCTGATGACGTTTTGAGACATCTCCTACAACTACAGCACCAGAATTGTACTGCTGAAGCAAGTCCGTTTTTTGGCATTTTTACGACAGGGTCCCCCCTTACGACATTTTAGCAAAAAATGTTTTTTGTAAAAATGCATTTTCTTACATTTTCTTACATTTACGGGTTTAGTCGGGACTCCTGATGACGTTTTGAGACATCTCCTACAACTACAGCACCAGAATTGTGCTGCTGAAGCAAGTCTGTTTTTTGACTTTTTTTTTGTAATAAAAAAGTTTTCCCAAAAAAAGCATTTTATGCCATTTTTAGGTTTTGTAGGGACTCCTGATGACGTTTTGAGACATCTCCTACAACTACAGCACCAGAATTGTACTGCTGAAGCAAGTCCGTTTTTTGGCATTTTTACGACAGGGTCCCCCCTTACGACATTTTAGCAAAAAATGTTTTTTGTAAAAATGCATTTTCTTACATTTACGGGTTTAGTCGGACTCCTGATGACGTTTTGTTTTGAGACATCTCCTACAACTACAGCACCAGAATTGTGCTGCTGAAGCAAGTCTGTTTTTTGACTTTTTTTTTGTAATAAAAAAGTTTTCCCAAAAAAAGCATTTTATGCCATTTTTAGGTTTTGTAGGGACTCCTGATGACGTTTTAAGACATCTCCTACAACTACAGCACCAGAATTGTGCTGCTGAAGCAAGTCAGTTTTTTGGAATTTTTACGACAGGGTCCCCCCTTACGACATTTTAGCAAAAAATGTTTTTCTTAAAAAATGCATTTTCTTACATTTTCTTACATTTACGGGTTTAGTCGGGACTCCTGATGACGTTTTGAGACATCTCCTACAACTACAGCACCAGAATTGTACTGCTGAAGCAAGTCGGTTTTTTGGCATTTTTACGACAGGGTCCCCCCTTACGACATTTTAGCAAAAAATGTTTTTCTTAAAAAATGCATTTTCTTACATTTTCTTACATTTACGGGTTTAGTCGGGACTCCTGATGACGTTTTGAGACATCTCCTACAACTACAGCACCAGAATTGTGCTGCTGAAGCAAGTCTGTTTTTTGAATTTTTTTTTGTAAAAAAAAAGTTTTCCCAAAAAAAGCATTTTATGCCATTTTTAGGTTTTGTAGGGACTCCTGATGACGTTTTGAGACATCTCCTACAACTACAGCACCAGAATTGTACTGCTGAAGCAAGTCGGTTTTTTGGCATTTTTACGACAGGGTCCCCCCTTACGACATTTTAGCAAAAAATGTTTTTCTTAAAAAATGCATTTTCTTACATTTTCTTACATTTACGGGTTTAGTCGGGACTCCTGATGACGTTTTGAGACATCTCCTACAACTACAGCACCAGAATTGTGCTGCTGAAGCAAGTCTGTTTTTTGAATTTTTTTTTGTAAAAAAAAAGTTTTCCCAAAAAAAGCATTTTATGCCATTTTTAGGTTTTGTAAGGACTCCTGATGACGTTTTGAGACATCTCCTACAACTACAGCACCAGAATTGTGCTGCTGAAGCAAGTCAGTTTTTGGAATTTTTACGACAGGGTCCCCCCTTACGACATTTTAGCAAAAAATGTTTTTCTTAAAAAATGCATTTTCTTACATTTTCTTACATTTACGGGTTTAGTCGGGACTCCTGATGACGTTTTGAGACATCTCCTACAACTACAGCACCAGAATTGTGCTACTGAAGCAAGTCTGTTTTTTGAATTTTTTTTTGTAAAAAAAAAGTTTTCCCAAAAAAAGCATTTTATACCATTTTTAGGTTTTGTAGGGACTCCTGATGACGTTCTGAGACATCTCCTACAACTACAGCACCAGAATTGTACTGCTGAAGCAAGTCGGTTTTTTGGCATTTTTACGACAGGGTCCCCCCTTACGACATTTTAGCAAAAAATGTTTTTCGTAAAAAATGCGTTTTCTTACATTTTCTTACATTTACGGGTTTAGTCGGGACTCCTGATGACGTTTTGAGACATCTCCTATAACTACAACACCAGAATTGTGCTGCTGAAGCAAGTCTGTTTTTTGAATTTTTTTTTGTAAAAAAAAAGTTTTCCCAAAAAAAGCATTTTATGCCATTTTTAGGTTTTGTAGGGACTCCTGATGACGTTTTGAGACATCTCCTACAACTACAGCACCAGAATTGTACTGCTGAAGCAAGTCAGTTTTTTGGCATTTTTACGACAGGGTCCCCCCTTACGACATTTTAGCAAAAAATGTTTTTCGTAAAAAATGCATTTTCTGACATTTTCTTACATTTACGGGTTTAGTCGGGACTCCTGATGACGTTTTGAGACATCTCCTACAACTACAGCACCAGAATTGTGCTGCTGAAGCAAGTCTGTTTTTTGAGGGTTTTTTTGTAAAAAAAAAGTTTTCCCAAAAAAAGCATTTTATGCCATTTTTAGGTTTTGTAGGGACTCCTGATGACGTTTTGAGACATCTCCTACAACTACAGCACCAGAATTGTGCAGCTGAAGCAAGTCAGTTTTTTGGAATTTTTACGACAGGGTCCCCCCTTACGACATTTTAGCAAAAAATGTTTTTCGTAAAAAATGCATTTTCTTACATTTTCTTACATTTACGGGTTTAGTCGGGACTCCTGATGACGTTTTGAGACATCTCCTACAACTACAGCACCAGAATTGTGCTGCTGAAGCAAGTCCGTTTTTTGGAAAAAATTTTTGTAAAAAAAAAGTTTTCCCAAAAAAAGCATTTTATGCCACTTTTAGGTTTTGTAGGGACTCCTGATGACGTTTTGAGACATCTCCTACAACTACAGCACCAGAATTGTACTGCTGAAGCAAGTCAGTTTTTTGGCATTTTTACGACAGGGTCCCCCCTTACGACATTTTAGCAAAAAATGTTTTTCGTAAAAAATGCATTTTCTTACATTTACGGGTTTAGTCGGGACTCCTGATGACGTTTTGAGACATCTCCTACAACTACAGCACCAGAATTGTGCTGCTGAAGCAAGTCAGTTTTTTGGAATTTTTACGACAGGGTCCCCCATTACGACATTTTGGCAAAAAATGTTTTTCGTAAAAAATGCATTTTCTTACATTTACGGGTTAAGTCGGGACTCCTGATGACGTTTTGAGACATCTCCTACAACTACAGCACCAGAATTGTGCTGCTGAAGCAAGTCCGTTTTTTGGAAAAAAATTTTGTAAAAAAAAAGTTTTCCCAAAAAAAGCATTTTATGCCATTTTTAGGTTTTGTAGGGACTCCTGATGACGTTTTGAGACATCTCCTACAACTACAGCGCCAGAATGTACTGCTGAAGCAAGTCCGTTTTTTGGCATTTTTACGACAGGGTCCCCCCTTACGACATTTTAGCAAAAAATGTTTTTCTTAAAAAATGCATTTTCTTACATTTACGGGTTTAGTCGGGACTCCTGATGACGTTTTGAGACATCTCCTACAACTACAGCACCAGAATTGTGCTGCTGAAGCAAGTCTGTTTTTTGAATTTTTTTTTGTAAAAAAAAAGTTTTCCCAAAAAAAGCATTTTATGCCATTTTTAGGTTTTGTAGGGACTCCTGATGACGTTTTGAGACATCTCCTACAACTACAGCACCAGAATTGTACTGCTGAAGCAAGTCAGTTTTTTGGCATTTTTACGACAGGGTCCCCCCTTACGACATTTTAGCAAAAAATGTTTTTCGTAAAAAATGCATTTTCTTACATTTACGGGTTTAGTCGGGACTCCTGATGACGTTTTGAGACATCTCCTACAACTACAGCACCAGAATTGTGCTGCTGAAGCAAGTCAGTTTTTTGGAATTTTTACGACAGGGTCCCCCATTACGACATTTTGGCAAAAAATGTTTTTCGTAAAAAATGCATTTTCTTACATTTACGGGTTAAGTCGGGACTCCTGATGACGTTTTGAGACATCTCCTACAACTACAGCACCAGAATTGTGCTGCTGAAGCAAGTCCGTTTTTTGGAAAAAAAATTTGTAAAAAAAAAGTTTTCCCAAAAAAAGCATTTTATGCCATTTTTAGGTTTTGTAGGGACTCCTGATGACGTTTTGAGACATCTCCTACAACTACAGCGCCAGAATGTACTGCTGAAGCAAGTCCGTTTTTTGGCATTTTTACGACAGGGTCCCCCCTTACGACATTTTAGCAAAAAATGTTTTTCTTAAAAAATGCATTTTCTTACATTTTCTTACATTTACGGGTTTAGTCGGGACTCCTGATGACGTTTTGAGACATCTCCTACAACTACAGCACCAGAATTGTGCTGCTGAAGCAAGTCTGTTTTTTGAATTTTTTTTTGTAAAATAAAAGTTTTCCCAAAAAAAGCATTTTATGCCATTTTTAGGTTTTGTAGGGACTCCTGATGACGTTTTGAGACATCTCCTACAACTACAGCACCAGAATTGTACTGCTGAAGCAAGTCGGTTTTTTGGCATTTTTACGACAGGGTCCCCCCTTACGACATTTTAGCAAAAAATGTTTTTCTTAAAAAATGCATTTTCTTACATTTTCTTACATTTACGGGTTTAGTCGGGACTCCTGATGACGTTTTGAGACATCTCCTACAACTACAGCACCAGAATTGTGCTGCTGAAGCAAGTCTGTTTTTTGAATTTTTTTTTGTAAAAAAAAAGTTTTCCCAAAAAAAGCATTTTATACCATTTTTAGGTTTTGTAGGGACTCCTGATGACGTTCTGAGACATCTCCTACAACTACAGCACCAGAATTGTACTGCTGAAGCAAGTCGGTTTTTTGGCATTTTTACGACAGGGTCCCCCCTTACGACATTTTAGCAAAAAATGTTTTTCGTAAAAAATGCATTTTCTTACATTTTCTTACATTTACGGGTTTAGTCGGGACTCCTGATGACGTTTTGAGACATCTCCTATAACTACAACACCAGAATTGTGCTGCTGAAGCAAGTCTGTTTTTTGAATTTTTTTTTGTAAAAAAAAAGTTTTCCCAAAAAAAGCATTTTATGCCACTTTTAGGTTTTGTAGGGACTCCTGATGACGTTTTGAGACATCTCCTACAACTACAGCACCAGAATTGTACTGCTGAAGCAAGTCAGTTTTTTGGCATTTTTACGACAGGGTCCCCCCTTACGACATTTTAGCAAAAAATGTTTTTCTTAAAAAATGCATTTTCTTACATTTACGGGTTTAGTCGGGACTCCTGATGACGTTTTGAGACATCTCCTACAACTACAGCACCAGAATTGTGCTGCTGAAGCAAGTCTGTTTTTTGAATTTTTTTTTGTAAAAAAAAAGTTTTCCCAAAAAAAGCATTTTATGCCATTTTTAGGTTTTGTAGGGACTCCTGATGACGTTTTGAGACATCTCCTACAACTACAGCACCAGAATTGTACTGCTGAAGCAAGTCAGTTTTTTGGCATTTTTACGACAGGGTCCCCCCTTACGACATTTTAGCAAAAAATGTTTTTCTTAAAAAATGCATTTTCTTACATTTTCTTACATTTACGGGTTTAGTCGGGACTCCTGATGACGTTTTGAGACATCTCCTACAACTACAGCACCAGAATTGTGCTGCTGAAGCAAGTCTGTTTTTTGAATTTTTTTTTGTAAAAAAAAAGTTTTCCCAAAAAAAGCATTTTATACCATTTTTAGGTTTTGTAGGGACTCCTGATGACGTTTTGAGACATCTCCTACAACTACAGCACCAGAATTGTACTGCTGAAGCAAGTCGGTTTTTTGGCATTTTTACGACAGGGTCCCCCCTTACGACATTTTAGCAAAAAATGTTTTTCTTAAAAAATGCATTTTCTTACATTTTCTTACATTTACGGGTTTAGTCGGGACTCCTGATGACGTTTTGAGACATCTCCTACAACTACAGCACCAGAATTGTGCTGCTGAACAAAGTCCGTTTTTTGTAATTTTTTTTTGTAAAAAAAAAGTTTTCCCAAAAAAAGCATTTTCTGCCATTTTTAGGTTTTGTAGGGACTCCTGATGACGTTTTGAGACATCTCCTACAACTACAGCACCAGAATTGTACTGCTGAAGCAAGTCCGTTTTTTGGCATTTTTACGACAGGGTCCCCCCTTACGACATTTTAGCAAAAAATGTTTTTTGTAAAAAATGCATTTTCTTACATTTTCTTACATTTACGGGTTTAGTCGGGACTCCTGATGACGTTTTGAGACATCTCCTACAACTACAGCACCAGAATTGTGCTGCTGAAGCAAGTCTGTTTTTTGACTTTTTTTTTGTAATAAAAAAGTTTTCCCAAAAAAAGCATTTTATGCCATTTTTAGGTTTTGTAGGGACTCCTGATGACGTTTTGAGACATCTCCTACAACTACAGCACCAGAATTGTACTGCTGAAGCAAGTCCGTTTTTTGGCATTTTTACGACAGGGTCCCCCCTTACGACATTTTAGCAAAAAATGTTTTTTGTAAAAAATGCATTTTCTTACATTTACGGGTTTAGTCGGGACTCCTGATGACGTTTTGAGACATCTCCTACAACTACAGCACCAGAATTGTGCTGCTGAAGCAAGTCTGTTTTTTGACTTTTTTTTTGTAATAAAAAAGTTTTCCCAAAAAAAGCATTTTATGCCATTTTTAGGTTTTGTAGGGACTCCTGATGACGTTTTAAGACATCTCCTACAACTACAGCACCAGAATTGTGCTGCTGAAGCAAGTCAGTTTTTTGGAATTTTTACGACAGGGTCCCCCCTTACGACATTTTAGCAAAAAATGTTTTTCTTAAAAAATGCATTTTCTTACATTTTCTTACATTTACGGGTTTAGTCGGGACTCCTGATGACGTTTTGAGACATCTCCTACAACTACAGCACCAGAATTGTACTGCTGAAGCAAGTCGGTTTTTTGGCATTTTTACGACAGGGTCCCCCCTTACGACATTTTAGCAAAAAATGTTTTTCTTAAAAAATGCATTTTCTTACATTTTCTTACATTTACGGGTTTAGTCGGGACTCCTGATGACGTTTTGAGACATCTCCTACAACTACAGCACCAGAATTGTGCTGCTGAAGCAAGTCTGTTTTTTGAATTTTTTTTTGTAAAAAAAAAGTTTTCCCAAAAAAAGCATTTTATGCCATTTTTAGGTTTTGTAGGGACTCCTGATGACGTTTTGAGACATCTCCTACAACTACAGCACCAGAATTGTACTGCTGAAGCAAGTCGGTTTTTTGGCATTTTTACGACAGGGTCCCCCCTTACGACATTTTAGCAAAAAATGTTTTTCTTAAAAAATGCATTTTCTTACATTTTCTTACATTTACGGGTTTAGTCGGGACTCCTGATGACGTTTTGAGACATCTCCTACAACTACAGCACCAGAATTGTGCTGCTGAAGCAAGTCTGTTTTTTGAATTTTTTTTTGTAAAAAAAAAGTTTTCCCAAAAAAAGCATTTTATGCCATTTTTAGGTTTTGTAAGGACTCCTGATGACGTTTTGAGACATCTCCTACAACTACAGCACCAGAATTGTGCTGCTGAAGCAAGTCAGTTTTTTGGAATTTTTACGACAGGGTCCCCCCTTACGACATTTTAGCAAAAAATGTTTTTCTTAAAAAATGCATTTTCTTACATTTTCTTACATTTACGGGTTTAGTCGGGACTCCTGATGACGTTTTGAGACATCTCCTACAACTACAGCACCAGAATTGTGCTACTGAAGCAAGTCTGTTTTTTGAATTTTTTTTTGTAAAAAAAAAGTTTTCCCAAAAAAAGCATTTTATACCATTTTTAGGTTTTGTAGGGACTCCTGATGACGTTCTGAGACATCTCCTACAACTACAGCACCAGAATTGTACTGCTGAAGCAAGTCGGTTTTTTGGCATTTTTACGACAGGGTCCCCCCTTACGACATTTTAGCAAAAAATGTTTTTCGTAAAAAATGCGTTTTCTTACATTTTCTTACATTTACGGGTTTAGTCGGGACTCCTGATGACGTTTTGAGACATCTCCTATAACTACAACACCAGAATTGTGCTGCTGAAGCAAGTCTGTTTTTTGAATTTTTTTTTGTAAAAAAAAAGTTTTCCCAAAAAAAGCATTTTATGCCATTTTTAGGTTTTGTAGGGACTCCTGATGACGTTTTGAGACATCTCCTACAACTACAGCACCAGAATTGTACTGCTGAAGCAAGTCAGTTTTTTGGCATTTTTACGACAGGGTCCCCCCTTACGACATTTTAGCAAAAAATGTTTTTCGTAAAAAATGCATTTTCTGACATTTTCTTACATTTACGGGTTTAGTCGGGACTCCTGATGACGTTTTGAGACATCTCCTACAACTACAGCACCAGAATTGTGCTGCTGAAGCAAGTCTGTTTTTTGAGGGTTTTTTTGTAAAAAAAAAGTTTTCCCAAAAAAAGCATTTTATGCCATTTTTAGGTTTTGTAGGGACTCCTGATGACGTTTTGAGACATCTCCTACAACTACAGCACCAGAATTGTGCAGCTGAAGCAAGTCAGTTTTTTGGAATTTTTACGACAGGGTCCCCCCTTACGACATTTTAGCAAAAAATGTTTTTCGTAAAAAATGCATTTTCTTACATTTTCTTACATTTACGGGTTTAGTCGGGACTCCTGATGACGTTTTGAGACATCTCCTACAACTACAGCACCAGAATTGTGCTGCTGAAGCAAGTCCGTTTTTTGGAAAAAATTTTTGTAAAAAAAAAGTTTTCCCAAAAAAAGCATTTTATGCCACTTTTAGGTTTTGTAGGGACTCCTGATGACGTTTTGAGACATCTCCTACAACTACAGCACCAGAATTGTACTGCTGAAGCAAGTCAGTTTTTTGGCATTTTTACGACAGGGTCCCCCCTTACGACATTTTAGCAAAAAATGTTTTTCGTAAAAAATGCATTTTCTTACATTTACGGGTTTAGTCGGGACTCCTGATGACGTTTTGAGACATCTCCTACAACTACAGCACCAGAATTGTGCTGCTGAAGCAAGTCAGTTTTTTGGAATTTTTACGACAGGGTCCCCCATTACGACATTTTGGCAAAAAATGTTTTTCGTAAAAAATGCATTTTCTTACATTTACGGGTTAAGTCGGGACTCCTGATGACGTTTTGAGACATCTCCTACAACTACAGCACCAGAATTGTGCTGCTGAAGCAAGTCCGTTTTTTGGAAAAAAATTTTGTAAAAAAAAAGTTTTCCCAAAAAAAGCATTTTATGCCATTTTTAGGTTTTGTAGGGACTCCTGATGACGTTTTGAGACATCTCCTACAACTACAGCGCCAGAATGTACTGCTGAAGCAAGTCCGTTTTTTGGCATTTTTACGACAGGGTCCCCCCTTACGACATTTTAGCAAAAAATGTTTTTCTTAAAAAATGCATTTTCTTACATTTACGGGTTTAGTCGGGACTCCTGATGACGTTTTGAGACATCTCCTACAACTACAGCACCAGAATTGTGCTGCTGAAGCAAGTCTGTTTTTTGAATTTTTTTTTGTAAAAAAAAAGTTTTCCCAAAAAAAGCATTTTATGCCATTTTTAGGTTTTGTAGGGACTCCTGATGACGTTTTGAGACATCTCCTACAACTACAGCACCAGAATTGTACTGCTGAAGCAAGTCAGTTTTTTGGCATTTTTACGACAGGGTCCCCCCTTACGACATTTTAGCAAAAAATGTTTTTCGTAAAAAATGCATTTTCTTACATTTACGGGTTTAGTCGGGACTCCTGATGACGTTTTGAGACATCTCCTACAACTACAGCACCAGAATTGTGCTGCTGAAGCAAGTCAGTTTTTTGGAATTTTTACGACAGGGTCCCCCATTACGACATTTGGCAAAAAATGTTTTTCGTAAAAAATGCATTTTCTTACATTTACGGGTTAAGTCGGGACTCCTGATGACGTTTTGAGACATCTCCTACAACTACAGCACCAGAATTGTGCTGCTGAAGCAAGTCCGTTTTTTGGAAAAAAAATTTGTAAAAAAAAAGTTTTCCCAAAAAAAGCATTTTATGCCATTTTTAGGTTTTGTAGGGACTCCTGATGACGTTTTGAGACATCTCCTACAACTACAGCGCCAGAATGTACTGCTGAAGCAAGTCCGTTTTTTGGCATTTTTACGACAGGGTCCCCCCTTACGACATTTTAGCAAAAAATGTTTTTCTTAAAAAATGCATTTTCTTACATTTTCTTACATTTACGGTTTAGTCGGGACTCCTGATGACGTTTTGTGAGACATCTCCTACAACTACAGCACCAGAATTGTGCTGCTGAAGCAAGTCTGTTTTTTGAATTTTTTTTTGTAAAATAAAAGTTTTCCCAAAAAAAGCATTTTATGCCATTTTTAGGTTTTGTAGGGACTCCTGATGACGTTTTGAGACATCTCCTACAACTACAGCACCAGAATTGTACTGCTGAAGCAAGTCGGTTTTTTGGCATTTTTACGACAGGGTCCCCCCTTACGACATTTTAGCAAAAAATGTTTTTCTTAAAAAATGCATTTTCTTACATTTTCTTACATTTACGGGTTTAGTCGGGACTCCTGATGACGTTTTGAGACATCTCCTACAACTACAGCACCAGAATTGTGCTGCTGAAGCAAGTCCGTTTTTTGGAAAAAATTTTTGTAAAAAAAAAGTTTTCCCAAAAAAAGCATTTTATGCCATTTTTAGGTTTTGTAGGGACTCCTGATGACGTTTTGAGACATCTCCTACAACTACAGCACCAGAATTGTACTGCTGAAGCAAGTCGGTTTTTTGGCATTTTTACGACAGGGTCCCCCCTTACGACATTTTAGCAAAAAATGTTTTTCTTAAAAAATGCATTTTCTTACATTTTCTTACATTTACGGGTTTAGTCGGGACTCCTGATGACGTTTTGAGACATCTCCTACAACTACAGCACCAGAATTGTGCTGCTGAAGCAAGTCTGTTTTTTGAGGGTTTTTTTTGTAAAAAAAAAGTTTTCCCAAAAAAAGCATTTTATACCATTTTTAGGTTTTGTAGGGACTCCTGATGACGTTCTGAGACATCTCCTACAACTACAGCACCAGAATTGTACTGCTGAAGCAAGTCGGTTTTTTGGCATTTTTACGACAGGGTCCCCCCTTACGACATTTTAGCAAAAAATGTTTTTCGTAAAAAATGCATTTTCTTACATTTTCTTACATTTACGGGTTTAGTCGGGACTCCTGATGACGTTTTGAGACATCTCCTATAACTACAACACCAGAATTGTGCTGCTGAAGCAAGTCTGTTTTTTGAATTTTTTTTTGTAAAAAAAAAGTTTTCCCAAAAAAAGCATTTTATGCCATTTTTAGGTTTTGTAGGGACTCCTGATGACGTTTTGAGACATCTCCTACAACTACAGCACCAGAATTGTACTGCTGAAGCAAGTCGTTTTTTTGGCATTTTTACGACAGGGTCCCCCCTTACGACATTTTAGCAAAAAATGTTTTTCGTAAAAAATGCATTTTCTGACATTTTCTTACATTTACGGGTTTAGTCGGGACTCCTGATGACGTTTTGAGACATCTCCTACAACTACAGCACCAGAATTGTGCTGCTGAAGCAAGTCTGTTTTTTGAGGTTTTTTTTGTAAAAAAAAAGTTTTCCCAAAAAAAGCATTTTATGCCATTTTTAGGTTTTGTAGGGACTCCTGATGACGTTTTGAGACATCTCCTACAACTACAGCACCAGAATTGTGCAGCTGAAGCAAGTCAGTTTTTTGGAATTTTTACGACAGGGTCCCCCCTTACGACATTTTAGCAAAAAATGTTTTTCGTAAAAAATGCATTTTCTTACATTTTCTTACATTTACGGGTTTAGTCGGGACTCCTGATGACGTTTTGAGACATCTCCTACAACTACAGCACCAGAATTGTGCTGCTGAAGCAAGTCCGTTTTTTGGAAAAATTTTTTGTAAAAAAAAAGTTTTCCCAAAAAAAGCATTTTATGCCACTTTTAGGTTTTGTAGGGACTCCTGATGACGTTTTGAGACATCTCCTACAACTACAGCACCAGAATTGTACTGCTGAAGCAAGTCAGTTTTTTGGCATTTTTACGACAGGGTCCCCCCTTACGACATTTTAGCAAAAAATGTTTTTCTTAAAAAATGCATTTTCTTACATTTACGGGTTTAGTCGGGACTCCTGATGACGTTTTGAGACATCTCCTACAACTACAGCACCAGAATTGTGCTGCTGAAGCAAGTCTGTTTTTTGAATTTTTTTTTGTAAAAAAAAAGTTTTCCCAAAAAAAGCATTTTATGCCATTTTTAGGTTTTGTAGGGACTCCTGATGACGTTTTGAGACATCTCCTACAACTACAGCACCAGAATTGTACTGCTGAAGCAAGTCAGTTTTTTGGCATTTTTACGACAGGGTCCCCCCTTACGACATTTTAGCAAAAAATGTTTTTCTTAAAAAATGCATTTTCTTACATTTTCTTACATTTACGGGTTTAGTCGGGACTCCTGATGACGTTTTGAGACATCTCCTACAACTACAGCACCAGAATTGTGCTGCTGAAGCAAGTCTGTTTTTTGAATTTTTTTTTGTAAAAAAAAAGTTTTCCCAAAAAAAGCATTTTATACCATTTTTAGGTTTTGTAGGGACTCCTGATGACGTTTTGAGACATCTCCTACAACTACAGCACCAGAATTGTACTGCTGAAGCAAGTCGGTTTTTTGGCATTTTTACGACAGGGTCCCCCCTTACGACATTTTAGCAAAAAATGTTTTTCTTAAAAAATGCATTTTCTTACATTTTCTTACATTTACGGGTTTAGTCGGGACTCCTGATGACGTTTTGAGACATCTCCTACAACTACAGCACCAGAATTGTGCTGCTGAACAAAGTCCGTTTTTTGTAATTTTTTTTTGTAAAAAAAAAGTTTTCCCAAAAAAAGCATTTTCTGCCATTTTTAGGTTTTGTAGGGACTCCTGATGACGTTTTGAGACATCTCCTACAACTACAGCACCAGAATTGTACTGCTGAAGCAAGTCCGTTTTTTGGCATTTTTACGACAGGGTCCCCCCTTACGACATTTTAGCAAAAAATGTTTTTTGTAAAAAATGCATTTTCTTACATTTTCTTACATTTACGGGTTTAGTCGGGACTCCTGATGACGTTTTGAGACATCTCCTACAACTACAGCACCAGAATTGTGCTGCTGAAGCAAGTCTGTTTTTTGACTTTTTTTTTGTAATAAAAAAGTTTTCCCAAAAAAAGCATTTTATGCCATTTTTAGGTTTTGTAGGGACTCCTGATGACGTTTTGAGACATCTCCTACAACTACAGCACCAGAATTGTACTGCTGAAGCAAGTCCGTTTTTTGGCATTTTTACGACAGGGTCCCCCCTTACGACATTTTAGCAAAAAATGTTTTTTGTAAAAAATGCATTTTCTTACATTTTCTTACATTTACGGGTTTAGTCGGGACTCCTGATGACGTTTTGAGACATCTCCTACAACTACAGCACCAGAATTGTGCTGCTGAAGCAAGTCTGTTTTTTGACTTTTTTTTTGTAATAAAAAAGTTTTCCCAAAAAAAGCATTTTATGCCATTTTTAGGTTTTGTAGGGACTCCTGATGACGTTTTAAGACATCTCCTACAACTACAGCACCAGAATTGTGCTGCTGAAGCAAGTCAGTTTTTTGGAATTTTTACGACAGGGTCCCCCCTTACGACATTTTAGCAAAAAATGTTTTTCTTAAAAAATGCATTTTCTTACATTTTCTTACATTTACGGGTTTAGTCGGGACTCCTGATGACGTTTTGAGACATCTCCTACAACTACAGCACCAGAATTGTACTGCTGAAGCAAGTCGGTTTTTTGGCATTTTTACGACAGGGTCCCCCCTTACGACATTTTAGCAAAAAATGTTTTTCTTAAAAAATGCATTTTCTTACATTTTCTTACATTTACGGGTTTAGTCGGGACTCCTGATGACGTTTTGAGACATCTCCTACAACTACAGCACCAGAATTGTGCTGCTGAAGCAAGTCTGTTTTTTGAATTTTTTTTTGTAAAAAAAAAGTTTTCCCAAAAAAAGCATTTTATGCCATTTTTAGGTTTTGTAGGGACTCCTGATGACGTTTTGAGACATCTCCTACAACTACAGCACCAGAATTGTACTGCTGAAGCAAGTCGGTTTTTTGGCATTTTTACGACAGGGTCCCCCCTTACGACATTTTAGCAAAAAATGTTTTTCTTAAAAAATGCATTTTCTTACATTTTCTTACATTTACGGGTTTAGTCGGGACTCCTGATGACGTTTTGAGACATCTCCTACAACTACAGCACCAGAATTGTGCTGCTGAAGCAAGTCTGTTTTTTGAATTTTTTTTTGTAAAAAAAAAGTTTTCCCCAAAAAAGCATTTTATGCCATTTTTAGGTTTTGTAAGGACTCCTGATGACGTTTTGAGACATCTCCTACAACTACAGCACCAGAATTGTGCTGCTGAAGCAAGTCAGTTTTTTGGAATTTTTACGACAGGGTCCCCCCTTACGACATTTTAGCAAAAAATGTTTTTCTTAAAAAATGCATTTTCTTACATTTTCTTACATTTACGGGTTTAGTCGGGACTCCTGATGACGTTTTGAGACATCTCCTACAACTACAGCACCAGAATTGTGCTGCTGAAGCAAGTCTGTTTTTTGAATTTTTTTTTGTAAAAAAAAAGTTTTCCCAAAAAAAGCATTTTATACCATTTTTAGGTTTTGTAGGGACTCCTGATGACGTTCTGAGACATCTCCTACAACTACAGCACCAGAATTGTACTGCTGAAGCAAGTCGGTTTTTTGGCATTTTTACGACAGGGTCCCCCCTTACGACATTTTAGCAAAAAATGTTTTTCGTAAAAAATGCGTTTTCTTACATTTTCTTACATTTACGGGTTTAGTCGGGACTCCTGATGACGTTTTGAGACATCTCCTATAACTACAACACCAGAATTGTGCTGCTGAAGCAAGTCTGTTTTTTGAATTTTTTTTTGTAAAAAAAAAGTTTTCCCAAAAAAAGCATTTTATGCCATTTTTAGGTTTTGTAGGGACTCCTGATGACGTTTTGAGACATCTCCTACAACTACAGCACCAGAATTGTACTGCTGAAGCAAGTCAGTTTTTTGGCATTTTTACGACAGGGTCCCCCCTTACGACATTTTAGCAAAAAATGTTTTTCGTAAAAAATGCATTTTCTGACATTTTCTTACATTTACGGGTTTAGTCGGGACTCCTGATGACGTTTTGAGACATCTCCTACAACTACAGCACCAGAATTGTGCTGCTGAAGCAAGTCTGTTTTTTGAGGGTTTTTTTGTAAAAAAAAAGTTTTCCCAAAAAAAGCATTTTATGCCATTTTTAGGTTTTGTAGGGACTCCTGATGACGTTTTGAGACATCTCCTACAACTACAGCACCAGAATTGTGCAGCTGAAGCAAGTCAGTTTTTTGGAATTTTTACGACAGGGTCCCCCCTTACGACATTTTAGCAAAAAATGTTTTTCGTAAAAAATGCATTTTCTTACATTTTCTTACATTTACGGGTTTAGTCGGGACTCCTGATGACGTTTTGAGACATCTCCTACAACTACAGCACCAGAATTGTGCTGCTGAAGCAAGTCCGTTTTTTGGAAAAAATTTTTGTAAAAAAAAAGTTTTCCCAAAAAAAGCATTTTATGCCACTTTTAGGTTTTGTAGGGACTCCTGATGACGTTTTGAGACATCTCCTACAACTACAGCACCAGAATTGTACTGCTGAAGCAAGTCAGTTTTTTGGCATTTTTACGACAGGGTCCCCCCTTACGACATTTTAGCAAAAAATGTTTTTCGTAAAAAATGCATTTTCTTACATTTACGGGTTTAGTCGGGACTCCTGATGACGTTTTGAGACATCTCCTACAACTACAGCACCAGAATTGTGCTGCTGAAGCAAGTCAGTTTTTTGGAATTTTTACGACAGGGTCCCCCATTACGACATTTTGGCAAAAAATGTTTTTCGTAAAAAATGCATTTTCTTACATTTACGGGTTAAGTCGGGACTCCTGATGACGTTTTGAGACATCTCCTACAACTACAGCACCAGAATTGTGCTGCTGAAGCAAGTCCGTTTTTTGGAAAAAAATTTTGTAAAAAAAAAGTTTTCCCAAAAAAAGCATTTTATGCCATTTTTAGGTTTTGTAGGGACTCCTGATGACGTTTTGAGACATCTCCTACAACTACAGCGCCAGAATGTACTGCTGAAGCAAGTCCGTTTTTTGGCATTTTTACGACAGGGTCCCCCCTTACGACATTTTAGCAAAAAATGTTTTTCTTAAAAAATGCATTTTCTTACATTTACGGGTTTAGTCGGGACTCCTGATGACGTTTTGAGACATCTCCTACAACTACAGCACCAGAATTGTGCTGCTGAAGCAAGTCTGTTTTTTGAATTTTTTTTTGTAAAAAAAAAGTTTTCCCAAAAAAAGCATTTTATGCCATTTTTAGGTTTTGTAGGGACTCCTGATGACGTTTTGAGACATCTCCTACAACTACAGCACCAGAATTGTACTGCTGAAGCAAGTCAGTTTTTTGGCATTTTTACGACAGGGTCCCCCCTTACGACATTTTAGCAAAAAATGTTTTTCGTAAAAAATGCATTTTCTTACATTTACGGGTTTAGTCGGGACTCCTGATGACGTTTTGAGACATCTCCTACAACTACAGCACCAGAATTGTGCTGCTGAAGCAAGTCAGTTTTTTGGAATTTTTACGACAGGGTCCCCCATTACGACATTTTGGCAAAAAATGTTTTTCGTAAAAAATGCATTTTCTTACATTTACGGGTTAAGTCGGGACTCCTGATGACGTTTTGAGACATCTCCTACAACTACAGCACCAGAATTGTGCTGCTGAAGCAAGTCCGTTTTTTGGAAAAAAATTTTGTAAAAAAAAAGTTTTCCCAAAAAAAGCATTTTATGCCATTTTTAGGTTTTGTAGGGACTCCTGATGACGTTTTGAGACATCTCCTACAACTACAGCGCCAGAATGTACTGCTGAAGCAAGTCCGTTTTTTGGCATTTTTACGACAGGGTCCCCCCTTACGACATTTTAGCAAAAAATGTTTTTCTTAAAAAATGCATTTTCTTACATTTTCTTACATTTACGGGTTTAGTCGGGACTCCTGATGACGTTTTGAGACATCTCCTACAACTACAGCACCAGAATTGTGCTGCTGAAGCAAGTCTGTTTTTTGAATTTTTTTTTGTAAAATAAAAGTTTTCCCAAAAAAAGCATTTTATGCCATTTTTAGGTTTTGTAGGGACTCCTGATGACGTTTTGAGACATCTCCTACAACTACAGCACCAGAATTGTACTGCTGAAGCAAGTCGGTTTTTTGGCATTTTTACGACAGGGTCCCCCCTTACGACATTTTAGCAAAAAATGTTTTTCTTAAAAAATGCATTTTCTTACATTTTCTTACATTTACGGGTTTAGTCGGGACTCCTGATGACGTTTTGAGACATCTCCTACAACTACAGCACCAGAATTGTGCTGCTGAAGCAAGTCCGTTTTTTGGAAAAAATTTTTGTAAAAAAAAAGTTTTCCCAAAAAAAGCATTTTATGCCATTTTTAGGTTTTGTAGGGACTCCTGATGACGTTTTGAGACATCTCCTACAACTACAGCACCAGAATTGTACTGCTGAAGCAAGTCGGTTTTTTGGCATTTTTACGACAGGGTCCCCCCTTACGACATTTTAGCAAAAAATGTTTTTCTTAAAAAATGCATTTTCTTACATTTTCTTACATTTACGGGTTTAGTCGGGACTCCTGATGACGTTTTGAGACATCTCCTACAACTACAGCACCAGAATTGTGCTGCTGAAGCAAGTCTGTTTTTTGAGGTTTTTTTTTGTAAAAAAAAAGTTTTCCCAAAAAAAGCATTTTATACCATTTTTAGGTTTTGTAGGGACTCCTGATGACGTTCTGAGACATCTCCTACAACTACAGCACCAGAATTGTACTGCTGAAGCAAGTCGGTTTTTTGGCATTTTTACGACAGGGTCCCCCCTTACGACATTTTAGCAAAAAATGTTTTTCGTAAAAAATGCATTTTCTTACATTTTCTTACATTTACGGGTTTAGTCGGGACTCCTGATGACGTTTTGAGACATCTCCTATAACTACAACACCAGAATTGTGCTGCTGAAGCAAGTCTGTTTTTTGAATTTTTTTTTGTAAAAAAAAAGTTTTCCCAAAAAAAGCATTTTATGCCATTTTTAGGTTTTGTAGGGACTCCTGATGACGTTTTGAGACATCTCCTACAACTACAGCACCAGAATTGTACTGCTGAAGCAAGTCAGTTTTTTGGCATTTTTACGACAGGGTCCCCCCTTACGACATTTTAGCAAAAAATGTTTTTCGTAAAAAATGCATTTTCTGACATTTTCTTACATTTACGGGTTTAGTCGGGACTCCTGATGACGTTTTGAGACATCTCCTACAACTACAGCACCAGAATTGTGCTGCTGAAGCAAGTCTGTTTTTTGAGGTTTTTTTTGTAAAAAAAAAAGTTTTCCCAAAAAAAGCATTTTATGCCATTTTTAGGTTTTGTAGGGACTCCTGATGACGTTTTGAGACATCTCCTACAACTACAGCACCAGAATTGTGCAGCTGAAGCAAGTCAGTTTTTTGGAATTTTTACGACAGGGTCCCCCCTTACGACATTTTAGCAAAAAATGTTTTTCGTAAAAAATGCATTTTCTTACATTTTCTTACATTTACGGGTTTAGTCGGGACTCCTGATGACGTTTTGAGACATCTCCTACAACTACAGCACCAGAATTGTGCTGCTGAAGCAAGTCCGTTTTTTGGAAAAAATTTTTGTAAAAAAAAAGTTTTCCCAAAAAAAGCATTTTATGCCACTTTTAGGTTTTGTAGGGACTCCTGATGACGTTTTGAGACATCTCCTACAACTACAGCACCAGAATTGTACTGCTGAAGCAAGTCAGTTTTTTGGCATTTTTACGACAGGGTCCCCCCTTACGACATTTTAGCAAAAAATGTTTTTCTTAAAAAATGCATTTTCTTACATTTACGGGTTTAGTCGGGACTCCTGATGACGTTTTGAGACATCTCCTACAACTACAGCACCAGAATTGTGCTGCTGAAGCAAGTCTGTTTTTTGAATTTTTTTTTGTAAAAAAAAAGTTTTCCCAAAAAAAGCATTTTATGCCATTTTTAGGTTTTGTAGGGACTCCTGATGACGTTTTGAGACATCTCCTACAACTACAGCACCAGAATTGTACTGCTGAAGCAAGTCAGTTTTTTGGCATTTTTACGACAGGGTCCCCCCTTACGACATTTTAGCAAAAAATGTTTTTCGTAAAAAATGCATTTTCTTACATTTACGGGTTTAGTCGGGACTCCTGATGACGTTTTGAGACATCTCCTACAACTACAGCACCAGAATTGTGCTGCTGAAGCAAGTCCGTTTTTTGGAAAAAATTTTTGTAAAAAAAAAGTTTTCCCAAAAAAAGCATTTTATGCCATTTTTAGGTTTTGTAGGGACTCCTGATGACGTTTTGAGACATCTCCTACAACTACAGCACCAGAATTGTACTGCTGAAGCAAGTCGGTTTTTTGGCATTTTTACGACAGGGTCCCCCCTTACGACATTTTAGCAAAAAATGTTTTTCTTAAAAAATGCATTTTCTTACATTTTCTTACATTTACGGGTTTAGTCGGGACTCCTGATGACGTTTTGAGACATCTCCTACAACTACAGCACCAGAATTGTGCTGCTGAAGCAAGTCCGTTTTTTGGAAAAAAAATTTGTAAAAAAAAAGTTTTCCCAAAAAAAGCATTTTATGCCATTTTTAGGTTTTGTAGGGACTCCTGATGACGTTTTGAGACATCTCCTACAACTACAGCACCAGAATTGTACTGCTGAAGCAAGTCGGTTTTTTGGCATTTTTACGACAGGGTCCCCCCTTACGACATTTTAGCAAAAAATGTTTTTCTTAAAAAATGCATTTTCTTACATTTTCTTACATTTACGGGTTTAGTCGGGACTCCTGATGACGTTTTGAGACATCTCCTACAACTACAGCACCAGAATTGTGCTGCTGAAGCAAGTCTGTTTTTTGAATTTTTTTTTGTAAAAAAAAAAGTTTTCCCAAAAAAAGCATTTTATGCCATTTTTAGGTTTTGTAGGGACTCCTGATGACGTTTTGAGACATCTCCTACAACTACACTACCAGAATTGTACTGCTGAAGCAAGTCCGTTTTTTGGCATTTTTACGACAGGGTCCCCCCTTACGACATTTTAGCAAAAAATGTTTTTCGTAAAAAATGCATTTTCTGACATTTTCTTACATTTACGGGTTTAGTCGGGACTCCTGATGACGTTTTGAGACATCTCCTACAACTACAGCACCAGAATTGTGCTGCTGAAGCAAGTCTGTTTTTTGAGGTTTTTTTTGTAAAAAAAAAGTTTTCCCAAAAAAAGCATTTTATGCCATTTTTAGGTTTTGTAGGGACTCCTGATGACGTTTTGAGACATCTCCTACAACTACAGCACCAGAATTGTGCAGCTGAAGCAAGTCAGTTTTTAGGAATTTTTACGACAGGGTCCCCCCTTACGACATTTTAGCAAAAAATGTTTTTCGTAAAAAATGCATTTTCTTACATTTTCTTACATTTACGGGTTTAGTCGGGACTCCTGATGACGTTTTGAGACATCTCCTACAACTACAGCACCAGAATTGTGCTGCTGAAGCAAGTCCGTTTTTTGGAAAAAATTTTTGTAAAAAAAAAGTTTTCCCAAAAAAAGCATTTTATGCCATTTTTAGGTTTTGTAGGGACTCCTGATGACGTTTTGAGACATCTCCTACAACTACAGCACCAGAATTGTACTGCTGAAGCAAGTCAGTTTTTTGGCATTTTTACGACAGGGTCCCCCCTTACGACATTTTAGCAAAAAATGTTTTTCTTAAAAAATGCATTTTCTTACATTTTCTTACATTTACGGGTTTAGTCGGGACTCCTGATGACGTTTTGAGACATCTCCTACAACTACAGCACCAGAATTGTGCTGCTGAAGCAAGTCTGTTTTTTGAATTTTTTTTTGTAAAAAAAAAGTTTTCCCAAAAAAAGCATTTTATGCCATTTTTAGGTTTTGTAGGGACTCCTGATGACGTTTTGAGACATCTCCTACAACTACAGCACCAGAATTGTACTGCTGAAGCAAGTCGGTTTTTTGGCATTTTTACGACAGGGTCCCCCCTTACGACATTTTAGCAAAAAATGTTTTTCTTAAAAAATGCATTTTCTTACATTTTCTTACATTTACGGGTTTAGTCGGGACTCCTGATGACGTTTTGAGACATCTCCTACAACTACAGCACCAGAATTGTGCTGCTGAAGCAAGTCTGTTTTTTGAATTTTTTTTTGTAAAAAAAAAGTTTTCCCAAAAAAAGCATTTTATGCCATTTTTAGGTTTTGTAGGGACTCCTGATGACGTTTTGAGACATCTCCTACAACTACAGCACCAGAATTGTGCAGCTGAAGCAAGTCAGTTTTTTGGAATTTTTACGACAGGGTCCCCCCTTACGACATTTTAGCAAAAAATGTTTTTCGTAAAAAATGCATTTTCTTACATTTTCTTACATTTACGGGTTTAGTCGGGACTCCTGATGACGTTTTGAGACATCTCCTACAACTACAGCACCAGAATTGTGCTGCTGAAGCAAGTCCGTTTTTTGGAATTTTTTTTTGTAAAAAAAAAGTTTTCCCAAAAAAAGCATTTTATGCCATTTTTAGGTTTTGTAGGGACTCCTGATGACGTTTTGAGACATCTCCTACAACTACAGCACCAGAATTGTACTGCTGAAGCAAGTCGTTTTTTTGGCATTTTTACGACAGGGTCCCCCCTTACGACATTTTAGCAAAAAATGTTTTTCTTAAAAAATGCATTTTCTTACATTTACGGGTTTAGTCGGGACTCCTGATGACGTTTTGAGACATCTCCTACAACTACAGCACCAGAATTGTGCTGCTGAAGCAAGTCTGTTTTTTGAATTTTTTTTTGTAAAAAAAAAGTTTTCCCAAAAAAAGCATTTTATGCCATTTTTAGGTTTTGTAGGGACTCCTGATGACGTTTTGAGACATCTCCTACAACTACAGCACCAGAATTGTACTGCTGAAGCAAGTCGATTTTTTGGCATTTTTACGACATTTTAGCAAAAAATGTTTTTCTTAAAAAATGCATTTTCTTACATTTTCTTACATTTACGGGTTTAGTCGGGACTCCTGATGACGTTTTGAGACATCTCCTACAACTACAGCACCAGAATTGTGCTGCTGAAGCAAGTCTGTTTTTTGGCATTTTTACGACAGGGTCCCCCCTTACGACATTTTAGCAAAAAAATTTTTTCTTAAAAAATGCATTTTCTTACATTTTCTTACATTTACGGGTTTAGTCGGGACTCCTGATGACGTTTTGAGACATCTCCTACAACTACAGCACCAGAATTGTGCTGCTGAAGCAAGTCTGTTTTTTGAAATTTTTTTTGTAAAAAAAGTTTTCCCAAAAAAAGCATTTTATGCCATTTTTAGGTTTTGTAGGGACTCCTGATGACGTTTTGAGACATCTCCTACAACTACAGCACCAGAATTGTGCTGCTGAAGCAAGTCAGTTTTTTGGAATTTTTACGACAGGGTCCCCCCTTACGACATTTTAGCAAAAAAAATTTTTCGTAAAAAATGCATTTTCTTACATTTTCTTACATTTACGGGTTTAGTCGGGACTCCTGATGACGTTTTGAGACATCTCCTACAACTACAGCACCAGAATTGTGCTGCTGAAGCAAGTCCGTTTTTTGGAATTTTTTTTTGTAAAAAAAAAGTTTTCCCAAAAAAAGCATTTTATGCCATTTTTAGGTTTTGTAGGGACTCCTGATGACGTTTTGAGACATCTCCTACAACTACAGCACCAGAATTGTACTGCTGAAGCAAGTCGGTTTTTTGGCATTTTTACGACAGGGTCCCCCCTTACGACATTTTAGTAAAAAATGTTTTTCTTAAAAAATGCATTTTCTTACATTTACGGGTTTAGTCGGGACTCCTGATGACGTTTTGAGACATCTCCTACAACTACAGCACCAGAATTGTGCTGCTGAAGCAAGTCTGTTTTTTGAATTTTTTTTTGTAAAAAAAAAGTTTTCCCAAAAAAAGCATTTTATGCCATTTTTAGGTTTTGTAGGGACTCCTGATGACGTTTTGAGACATCTCCTACAACTACAGCACCAGAATTGTACTGCTGAAGCAAGTCGATTTTTTGGCATTTTTACGACAGGGTCCCCCCTTACGACATTTTAGCAAAAAATGTTTTTCTTAAAAAATGCATTTTCTTACATTTTCTTACATTTACGGGTTTAGTCGGGACTCCTGATGACGTTTTGAGACATCTCCTACAACTACAGCACCAGAATTGTGCTGCGGAAGCAAGTCTGTTTTTTGAATTTTTTTTTGTAAAAAAAAAGTTTTCCCAAAAAAAGCATTTTATGCCATTTTTAGGTTTTGTAGGGACTCCTGATGACTTTTTGAGACATCTCCTACAACTACAGCACCAGAATTGTACTGCTGAAGCAAGTCCGTTTTTTGGCATACGACAGGGTCCCCCCTTACGACATTTTAGCAAAAAAAATTTTTCTTAAAATATGCATTTTCTTACATTTTCTTACATTTACGGGTTTAGTCGGGACTCCTGATGACGTTTTGAGACATCTCCTACAACTACAGCACCAGAATTGTGCTGCTGAAGCAAGTCTGTTTTTTGAAAATTTTTTTGTAAAAAAAGTTTTCCCAAAAAAAGCATTTTATGCCATTTTTAGGTTTTGTAGGGACTCCTGATGACGTTTTGAGACATCTCCTACAACTACAGCACCAGAATTGTGCTGCTGAAGCAAGTCAGTTTTTTGGAATTTTTACGACAGGGTCCCCCCTTATGACATTTTAGCAAAAAATGTTTTTCGTAAAAAATGCATTTTCTTACATTTTCTTATATTTACGGGTTTAGTCGGGACTCCTGATGACGTTTTGAGACATCTCCTACAACTACAGCACCAGAATTGTGCTGCTGAAGCAAGTCCGTTTTTTGGAAAAAAAATTTGGAAAAAAAAAGTTTTCCCAAAAAAAGCATTTTATGCCATTTTTAGGTTTTGTAGGGACTCCTGATGACGTTTTGAGACATCTCCTACAACTACAGCACCAGAATTGTACTGCTGAAGCAAGTCCGTTTTTTGGCGTTTTTACGACAGGGTCCCCCCTTACGACATTTTAGCAAAAAATGTTTTTCGTAAAAAATGCATTTTCTTACATTTTCTTACATTTACGGGTTTAGTCGGGACTCCTGATGACGTTTTGAGACATCTCCTACAACTACAGCACCAGAATTGTGCTGCTGAAGCAAGTCCGTTTTTTGGAATTTTTTTTTGTAAAAAAAAAGTTTTCCCAAAAAAAGCATTTTATGCCATTTTTAGGTTTTGTAGGGACTCCTGATGACGTTTTGAGACATCTCCTACAACTACAGCACCAGAATTGTACTGCTGAAGCAAGTCGGTTTTTTGGCATTTTTACGACAGGGTCCCCCCTTACGACATTTTAGCAAAAAATGTTTTTCTTAAAAAATGCATTTTCTTACATTTACGGGTTTAGTCGGGACTCCTGATGACGTTTTGAGACATCTCCTACAACTACAGCACCAGAATTGTGCTGCTGAAGCAAGTCTGTTTTTTGAATTTTTTTTTGTAAAAAAAAAGTTTTCCCAAAAAAAGCATTTTATGCCATTTTTAGGTTTTGTAGGGACTCCTGATGACGTTTTGAGACATCTCCTACAACTACAGCACCAGAATTGTACTGCTGAAGCAAGTCGATTTTTTGGCATTTTTACGACAGGGTCCCCCCTTACGACATTTTAGCAAAAAATGTTTTTCTTAAAAAATGCATTTTCTTACATTTTCTTACATTTACGGGTTTAGTCGGGACTCCTGATGACGTTTTGAGACATCTCCTACAACTACAGCACCAGAATTGTGCTGCGGAAGCAAGTCTGTTTTTTGAATTTTTTTTTGTAAAAAAAAAGTTTTCCCAAAAAAAGCATTTTATGCCATTTTTAGGTTTTGTAGGGACTCCTGATGACTTTTTGAGACATCTCCTACAACTACAGCACCAGAATTGTACTGCTGAAGCAAGTCGGTTTTTTGGCATTTTTACGACAGGGTCCCCCCTTACGACATTTTAGCAAAAAAAATTTTTCTTAAAATATGCATTTTCTTACATTTTCTTACATTTACGGGTTTAGTCGGGACTCCTGATGACGTTTTGAGACATCTCCTACAACTACAGCACCAGAATTGTGCTGCTGAAGCAAGTCTGTTTTTTGAAAATTTTTTTGTAAAAAAAGTTTTCCCAAAAAAAGCATTTTATGCCATTTTTAGGTTTTGTAGGGACTCCTGATGACGTTTTGAGACATCTCCTACAACTACAGCACCAGAATTGTGCTGCTGAAGCAAGTCAGTTTTTTGGAATTTTTACGACAGGGTCCCCCCTTATGACATTTTAGCAAAAAATGTTTTTCGTAAAAAATGCATTTTCTTACATTTTCTTATATTTACGGGTTTAGTCGGGACTCCTGATGACGTTTTGAGACATCTCCTACAACTACAGCACCAGAATTGTGCTGCTGAAGCAAGTCCGTTTTTTGGAAAAAAAATTTGGAAAAAAAAAGTTTTCCCAAAAAAAGCATTTTATGCCATTTTTAGGTTTTGTAGGGACTCCTGATGACGTTTTGAGACATCTCCTACAACTACAGCACCAGAATTGTACTGCTGAAGCAAGTCCGTTTTTTGGCGTTTTTACGACAGGGTCCCCCCTTACGACATTTTAGCAAAAAATGTTTTTCTTAAAAAATGCATTTTCTTACATTTTCTTACATTTACGGGTTTAGTCGGGACTCCTGATGACGTTTTGAGACATCTCCTACAACTACAGCACCAGAATTGTGCTGCTGAAGCAAGTCTGTTTTTTGAATTTTTTTTTGTAAAAAAAAAAGTTTTCCCAAAAAAAGCATTTTATGCCATTTTTAGGTTTTGTAGGGACTCCTGATGACGTTTTGAGACATCTCCTACAACTACACTACCAGAATTGTACTGCTGAAGCAAGTCCGTTTTTTGGCATTTTTACGACAGGGTCCCCCCTTACGACATTTTAGCAAAAAATGTTTTTCGTAAAAAATGCATTTTCTGACATTTTCTTACATTTACGGGTTTAGTCGGGACTCCTGATGACGTTTTGAGACATCTCCTACAACTACAGCACCAGAATTGTGCTGCTGAAGCAAGTCTGTTTTTTGAGGTTTTTTTTGTAAAAAAAAAGTTTTCCCAAAAAAAGCATTTTATGCCATTTTTAGGTTTTGTAGGGACTCCTGATGACGTTTTGAGACATCTCCTACAACTACAGCACCAGAATTGTGCAGCTGAAGCAAGTCAGTTTTTTGGAATTTTTACGACAGGGTCCCCCCTTACGACATTTTAGCAAAAAATGTTTTTCGTAAAAAATGCATTTTCTTACATTTTCTTACATTTACGGGTTTAGTCGGGACTCCTGATGACGTTTTGAGACATCTCCTACAACTACAGCACCAGAATTGTGCTGCTGAAGCAAGTCCGTTTTTTGGAAAAAATTTTTGTAAAAAAAAAGTTTTCCCAAAAAAAGCATTTTATGCCATTTTTAGGTTTTGTAGGGACTCCTGATGACGTTTTGAGACATCTCCTACAACTACAGCACCAGAATTGTACTGCTGAAGCAAGTCAGTTTTTTGGCATTTTTACGACAGGGTCCCCCCTTACGACATTTTAGCAAAAAATGTTTTTCTTAAAAAATGCATTTTCTTACATTTTCTTACATTTACGGGTTTAGTCGGGACTCCTGATGACGTTTTGAGACATCTCCTACAACTACAGCACCAGAATTGTGCTGCTGAAGCAAGTCTGTTTTTTGAATTTTTTTTTGTAAAAAAAAAGTTTTCCCAAAAAAAGCATTTTATGCCATTTTTAGGTTTTGTAGGGACTCCTGATGACGTTTTGAGACATCTCCTACAACTACAGCACCAGAATTGTACTGCTGAAGCAAGTCGGTTTTTTGGCATTTTTACGACAGGGTCCCCCCTTACGACATTTTAGCAAAAAATGTTTTTCTTAAAAAATGCATTTTCTTACATTTTCTTACATTTACGGGTTTAGTCGGGACTCCTGATGACGTTTTGAGACATCTCCTACAACTACAGCACCAGAATTGTGCTGCTGAAGCAAGTCTGTTTTTTGAATTTTTTTTTGTAAAAAAAAAGTTTTCCCAAAAAAAGCATTTTATGCCATTTTTAGGTTTTGTAGGGACTCCTGATGACGTTTTGAGACATCTCCTACAACTACAGCACCAGAATTGTGCAGCTGAAGCAAGTCAGTTTTTTGGAATTTTTACGACAGGGTCCCCCCTTACGACATTTTAGCAAAAAATGTTTTTCGTAAAAAATGCATTTTCTTACATTTTCTTACATTTACGGGTTTAGTCGGGACTCCTGATGACGTTTTGAGACATCTCCTACAACTACAGCACCAGAATTGTGCTGCTGAAGCAAGTCCGTTTTTTGGAATTTTTTTTTGTAAAAAAAAAGTTTTCCCAAAAAAAGCATTTTATGCCATTTTTAGGTTTTGTAGGGACTCCTGATGACGTTTTGAGACATCTCCTACAACTACAGCACCAGAATTGTACTGCTGAAGCAAGTCGTTTTTTTGGCATTTTTACGACAGGGTCCCCCCTTACGACATTTTAGCAAAAAATGTTTTTCTTAAAAAATGCATTTTCTTACATTTACGGGTTTAGTCGGGACTCCTGATGACGTTTTGAGACATCTCCTACAACTACAGCACCAGAATTGTGCTGCTGAAGCAAGTCTGTTTTTTGAATTTTTTTTTGTAAAAAAAAAGTTTTCCCAAAAAAAGCATTTTATGCCATTTTTAGGTTTTGTAGGGACTCCTGATGACGTTTTGAGACATCTCCTACAACTACAGCACCAGAATTGTACTGCTGAAGCAAGTCGATTTTTTGGCATTTTTACGACATTTTAGCAAAAAATGTTTTTCTTAAAAAATGCATTTTCTTACATTTTCTTACATTTACGGGTTTAGTCGGGACTCCTGATGACGTTTTGAGACATCTCCTACAACTACAGCACCAGAATTGTGCTGCTGAAGCAAGTCTGTTTTTTGGCATTTTTACGACAGGGTCCCCCCTTACGACATTTTAGCAAAAAAATTTTTTCTTAAAAAATGCATTTTCTTACATTTTCTTACATTTACGGGTTTAGTCGGGACTCCTGATGACGTTTTGAGACATCTCCTACAACTACAGCACCAGAATTGTGCTGCTGAAGCAAGTCTGTTTTTTGAAATTTTTTTTGTAAAAAAAGTTTTCCCAAAAAAAGCATTTTATGCCATTTTTAGGTTTTGTAGGGACTCCTGATGACGTTTTGAGACATCTCCTACAACTACAGCACCAGAATTGTGCTGCTGAAGCAAGTCAGTTTTTTGGAATTTTTACGACAGGGTCCTCCCTTACGACATTTTAGCAAAAAAAATTTTTCGTAAAAAATGCATTTTCTTACATTTTCTTACATTTACGGGTTTAGTCGGGACTCCTGATGACGTTTTGAGACATCTCCTACAACTACAGCACCAGAATTGTGCTGCTGAAGCAAGTCCGTTTTTTGGAATTTTTTTTTGTAAAAAAAAAGTTTTCCCAAAAAAAGCATTTTATGCCATTTTTAGGTTTTGTAGGGACTCCTGATGACGTTTTGAGACATCTCCTACAACTACAGCACCAGAATTGTACTGCTGAAGCAAGTCGGTTTTTTGGCATTTTTACGACAGGGTCCCCCCTTACGACATTTTAGCAAAAAATGTTTTTCTTAAAAAATGCATTTTCTTACATTTACGGGTTTATTCGGGACTCCTGATGACGTTTTGAGACATCTCCTACAACTACAGCACCAGAATTGTGCTGCTGAAGCAAGTCTGTTTTTTGAATTTTTTTTTGTAAAAAAAAAGTTTTCCCAAAAAAAGCATTTTATGCCATTTTTAGGTTTTGTAGGGACTCCTGATGACGTTTTGAGACATCTCCTACAACTACAGCACCAGAATTGTACTGCTGAAGCAAGTCGATTTTTTGGCATTTTTACGACAGGGTCCCCCCTTACGACATTTTAGCAAAAAATGTTTTTCTTAAAAAATGCATTTTCTTACATTTACGGGTTTAGTCGGGACTCCTGATGACGTTTTGAGACATCTCCTACAACTACAGCACCAGAATTGTGCTGCGGAAGCAAGTCTGTTTTTTGAATTTTTTTTTGTAAAAAAAAAGTTTTCCCAAAAAAAGCATTTTATGCCATTTTTAGGTTTTGTAGGGACTCCTGATGACTTTTTGAGACATCTCCTACAACTACAGCACCAGAATTGTACTGCTGAAGCAAGTCCGTTTTTTGGCATTTTTACGACAGGGTCCCCCCTTACGACATTTTAGCAAAAAAAATTTTTCTTAAAATATGCATTTTCTTACATTTTCTTACATTTACGGGTTTAGTCGGGACTCCTGATGACGTTTTGAGACATCTCCTACAACTACAGCACCAGAATTGTGCTGCTGAAGCAAGTCTGTTTTTTGAAATTTTTTTGGTAAAAAAAGTTTTCCCAAAAAAAGCATTTTATGCCATTTTTAGGTTTTGTAGGGACTCCTGATGACGTTTTGAGACATCTCCTACAACTACAGCACCAGAATTGTGCTGCTGAAGCAAGTCAGTTTTTTGGAATTTTTACGACAGGGTCCCCCCTTACGACATTTTAGCAAAAAAATTTTTCCGTAAAAAATGCATTTTCTTACATTTTCTTACATTTACGGGTTTAGTCGGGACTCCTGATGACGTTTTGAGACATCTCCTACAACTACAGCACCAGAATTGTGCTGCTGAAGCAAGTCTGTTTTTTGAATTTTTTTTTGTAAAAAAAAAGTTTTCCCAAAAAAGCATTTTATGCCATTTTTAGGTTTTGTAGGGACTCCTGATGACTTTTTGAGACATCTCCTACAACTACAGCACCAGAATTGTACTGCTGAAGCAAGTCCGTTTTTTTGCATTTTTACGACAGGGTCCCCCCTTACGACATTTTAGCAAAAAATTTTTTTCTTAAAAAATGCATTTTCTTACATTTTCTTACATTTACGGGTTTAGTCGGGACTCCTGATGACGTTTTGAGACATCTCCTACAACTACAGCACCAGAATTGTGCTGCTGAAGCAAGTCTGTTTTTTGAAAATTTTTTTGTAAAAAAAGTTTTCCCAAAAAAAGCATTTTATGCCATTTTTAGGTTTTGTAGGGACTCCTGATGACGTTTTGAGACATCTCCTACAACTACAGCACCAGAATTGTGCTGCTGAAGCAAGTCAGTTTTTTGGAATTTTTACGACAGGGTCCCCCCTTATGACATTTTAGCAAAAAATGTTTTTCGTAAAAAATGCATTTTTTTACATTTTCTTATATTTACGGGTTTAGTCGGGACTCCTGATGACGTTTTGAGACATCTCCTACAACTACAGCACCAGAATTGTGCTGCTGAAGCAAGTCCGTTTTTTGGAAAAAAAATTTGGAAAAAAAAAGTTTTCCCAAAAAAAGCATTTTATGCCATTTTTAGGTTTTGTAGGGACTCCTGATGACGTTTTGAGACATCTCCTACAACTACAGCACCAGAATTGTACTGCTGAAGCAAGTCCGTTTTTTGGCGTTTTTACGACAGGGTCCCCCCTTACGACATTTTAGCAAAAAATGTTTTTCTTAAAAAATGCATTTTCTTACATTTTCTTACATTTACGGGTTTAGTCGGGACTCCTGATGACGTTTTGAGACATCTCCTACAACTACAGCACCAGAATTGTGCTGCTGAACAAAGTCCGTTTTTTGGAATTTTTTTTTGTAAAAAAAAAGTTTTCCCAAAAAAAGCATTTTCTGCCATTTTTAGGTTTTGTAGGGACTCCTGATGACGTTTTGAGACATCTCCTACAACTACAGCACCAGAATTGTACTGCTGAAGCAAGTCCGTTTTTTGGCATTTTTACGACAGGGTCCCCCCTTACGACATTTTAGCAAAAAATGTTTTTTGTAAAAAATGCATTTTCTTACATTTTCTTACATTTACGGGTTTAGTCGGGACTCCTGATGACGTTTTGAGACATCTCCTACAACTACAGCACCAGAATTGTGCTGCTGAAGCAAGTCTGTTTTTTGAATTTTTTTTTGTAAAAAAAAAGTTTTCCCAAAAAAAGCATTTTATGCCATTTTTAGGTTTTGTAGGGACTCCTGATGACGTTTTAAGACATCTCCTACAACTACAGCACCAGAATTGTGCTGCTGAAGCAAGTCTGTTTTTTGAAAAATTTTTTGTAAAAAAAGTTTTCCCAAAAAAAGCATTTTATGCCATTTTTAGGTTTTGTAGGGACTCCTGATGACGTTTTGAGACATCTCCTACAACTACAGCACCAGAATTGTGCTGCTGAAGCAAGTCAGTTTTTTGGAATTTTTACGACAGGGTCCCCCCTTATGACATTTTAGCAAAAAATGTTTTTCGTAAAAAATGCATTTTTTTACATTTTCTTATATTTACGGGTTTAGTCGGGACTCCTGATGACGTTTTGAGACATCTCCTACAACTACAGCACCAGAATTGTGCTGCTGAAGCAAGTCCGTTTTTTGGAAAAAAAATTTGGAAAAAAAAAGTTTTCCAAAAAAAAGCATTTTATGCCATTTTTAGGTTTTGTAGGGACTCCTGATGACGTTTTGAGACATCTCCTACAACTACAGCACCAGAATTGTACTGCTGAAGCAAGTCCGTTTTTTGGCGTTTTTACGACAGGGTCCCCCCTTACGACATTTTAGCAAAAAATGTTTTTCTTAAAAAATGCATTTTCTTACATTTTCTTACATTTACGGGTTTAGTCGGGACTCCTGATGACGTTTTGAGACATCTCCTACAACTACAGCACCAGAATTGTGCTGCTGAACAAAGTCCGTTTTTTGGAATTTTTTTTTGTAAAAAAAAAGTTTTCCCAAAAAAAGCATTTTCTGCCATTTTTAGGTTTTGTAGGGACTCCTGATGACGTTTTGAGACATCTCCTACAACTACAGCACCAGAATTGTACTGCTGAAGCAAGTCCGTTTTTTGGCATTTTTACGACAGGGTCCCCCCTTACGACATTTTAGCAAAAAATGTTTTTTGTAAAAAATGCATTTTCTTACATTTTCTTACATTTACGGGTTTAGTCGGGACTCCTGATGACGTTTTGAGACATCTCCTACAACTACAGCACCAGAATTGTGCTGCTGAAGCAAGTCTGTTTTTTGAATTTTTTTTTGTAAAAAAAAAGTTTTCCCAAAAAAAGCATTTTATGCCATTTTTAGGTTTTGTAGGGACTCCTGATGACGTTTTAAGACATCTCCTACAACTACAGCACCAGAATTGTGCTGCTGAAGCAAGTCAGTTTTTTGGAATTTTTACGACAGGGTCCCCCCTTACGACATTTTAGCAAAAAATGTTTTTCGTAAAAAATGCATTTTCTTACATTTTCTTACATTTACGGGTTTAGTCGGGACTCCTGATGACGTTTTGAGACATCTCCTATAACTACAGCACCAGAATTGTGCTGCTGAAGCAAGTCTGTTTTTTGAATTTTTTTTTGTAAAAAAAAAGTTTTCCCAAAAAAAGCATTTTATGCCATTTTTAGGTTTTGTAGGGACTCCTGATGACGTTTTGAGACATCTCCTACAACTACAGCACCAGAATTGTACTGCTGAAGCAAGTCGGTTTTTTGGCATTTTTACGACAGGGTCCCCCCTTACGACATTTTAGCAAAAAATGTTTTTCGTAAAAAATGCATTTTCTGACATTTTCTTACATTTACGGGTTTAGTCGGGACTCCTGATGACGTTTTGAGACATCTCCTACAACTACAGCAACAGAATTGTGCTGCTGAAGCAAGTCTGTTTTTTGAGGTTTTTTTTGTAAAAAAAAAGTTTTCCCAAAAAAAGCATTTTATGCCATTTTGAGGTTTTGTAGGGACTCCTGATGACGTTTTGAGACATCTCCTACAACTACAGCACCAGAATTGTGCAGCTGAAGCAAGTCAGTTTTTTGGAATTTTTACGACAGGGTCCCCCCTTACGACATTTTAGCAAAAAATGTTTTTCGTAAAAAATGCATTTTCTTACATTTTCTTACATTTACGGGTTTAGTCGGGACTCCTGATGACGTTTTGAGACATCTCCTACAACTACAGCACCAGAATTGTGCTGCTGAAGCAAGTCTGTTTTTTGAATTTTTTTTTGTAAAAAAAAAGTTTTCCCAAAAAAAGCATTTTATGCCATTTTTAGGTTTTGTAGGGACTCCTGATGACGTTTTGAGACATCTCCTACAACTACAGCACCAGAATTGTACTGCTGAAGCAAGTCGATTTTTTGGCATTTTTACGACAGGGTCCCCCCTTACGACATTTTAGCAAAAAATGTTTTTCTTAAAAAATGCATTTTCTTACATTTTCTTACATTTACGGGTTTAGTCGGGACTCCTGATGACGTTTTGAGACATCTCCTACAACTACAGCACCAGAATTGTGCTGCTGAAGCAAGTCTGTTTTATGAATTTTTTTTTGTAAAAAAAAAGTTTTCCCAAAAAAAGCATTTTATGCCATTTTTAGGTTTTGTAGGGACTCCTGATGACGTTTTGAGACATCTCCTACAACTACAGCACCAGAATTGTGCTGCTGAAGCAAGTCAGTTTTTTGGAATTTTTACAACAGGGTCCCCCCTTACGACATTTTAGCAAAAAAATTTTTTCGTAAAAAATGCATTTTCTTACATTTTCTTACATTTACGGGTTTAGTCGGGACTCCTGATGACGTTTTGAGACATCTCCTACAACTACAGCACCAGAATTGTGCTGCTGAAGCAAGTCTGTTTTTTGAAAAATTTTTTGTAAAAAAAAAGTTTTCCCAAAAAAAGCATTTTATGCCATTTTTAGGTTTTGTAGGGACTCCTGATGACTTTTTGAGACATCTCCTACAACTACAGCACCAGAATTGTACTGCTGAAGCAAGTCGGTTTTTTGGCATTTTTACGACAGGGTCCCCCCTTACGACATTTTAGCAAAAAATTTTTTTCTTAAAAAATGCATTTTCTTACATTTTCTTACATTTTCTTACATTTTCTTACATTTACGGGTTTAGTCGGGACTCCTGATGACGTTTTGAGACATCTCCTACAACTACAGCACCAGAATTGTGCTGCTGAAGCAAGTCTGTTTTTTGAAATTTTTTTTGTAAAAAAAGTTTTCCCAAAAAAAGCATTTTATGCCATTTTTAGGTTTTGTAGGGACTCCTGATGACGTTTTGAGACATCTCCTACAACTACAGCACCAGAATTGTGCTGCTGAAGCAAGTCAGTTTTTTGGAATTTTTACGACAGGGTCCCCCCTTACGACATTTTAGCAAAAAAAATTTTTCGTAAAAAATGCATTTTCTTACATTTTCTTACATTTACGGGTTTAGTCGGGACTCCTGATGACGTTTTGAGACATCTCCTACAACTACAGCACCAGAATTGTGCTGCTGAAGCAAGTCTGTTTTTTGAATTTTTTTTTGTAAAAAAAAAGTTTTCCCAAAAAAGCATTTTATGCCATTTTTAGGTTTAGTCGGGACTCCTGATGACGTTTTGAGACATCTCCTACAACTACAGCACCAGAATTGTGCTGCTGAAGCAAGTCCGTTTTTTTGAATTTTTTTTTACGACATTTTGCAAAATATTTTTTTTCCGTGAAATATGCATTTTCTTCTAATTTCTTCCATTTTCGGGTTTAGTCGGGACGCCTGATGACGTTTTGAGACATCTCCTACAACTACAGCACCAGAATTGTGCTGCTGAAGCAAGTCCGTTTTTTGGAATTTTTACGACAGGGCCCGTACGACATTTTAGGAAAAAATGTTTTTCTTAAAAAATGCATTTTCTTACATTTTCTTACATTCACGGGTTTAGTCGGGACTCCTGATGACGTTTTGAGACATCTCCTACAACTACAGCACCAGAATTGTGCTGCTGAAGCAAGTCAGTTTTTTGGAATTTTTACGACAGGGTCCCCCCTTACGACATTTTAGCAAAAAATGTTTTTTGTAAAAAATGCATTTTCTTACATTTTCTTACATTTAGGGGTTTAGTCGGGACTCCTGATGACGTTTTGAGACATCTCCTACAACTACAGCACCAGAATTGTGCTGCTGAAGCAAGTCTGTTTTTTGAAAAATTTTTTGTAAAAAAAAAGTTTTCCCAAAAAAAGCATTTTATGCCATTTTTAGGTTTTGTAGGGACTCCTGATGACTTTTTGAGACATCTCCTACAACTACAGCACCAGAATTGTACTGCTGAAGCAAGTCGGTTTTTTGGCATTTTTACGACAGGGTCCCCCCTTACGACATTTTAGCAAAAAATTTTTTTCTTAAAAAATGCATTTTCTTACATTTTCTTACATTTTCTTACATTTTCTTACATTTACGGGTTTAGTCGGGACTCCTGATGACGTTTTGAGACATCTCCTACAACTACAGCACCAGAATTGTGCTGCTGAAGCAAGTCTGTTTTTTGAAATTTTTTTTGTAAAAAAAGTTTTCCCAAAAAAAGCATTTTATGCCATTTTTAGGTTTTGTAGGGACTCCTGATGACGTTTTGAGACATCTCCTACAACTACAGCACCAGAATTGTGCTGCTGAAGCAAGTCAGTTTTTTGGAATTTTTACGACAGGGTCCCCCCTTACGACATTTTAGCAAAAAAAATTTTTCGTAAAAAATGCATTTTCTTACATTTTCTTACATTTACGGGTTTAGTCGGGACTCCTGATGACGTTTTGAGACATCTCCTACAACTACAGCACCAGAATTGTGCTGCTGAAGCAAGTCTGTTTTTTGAATTTTTTTTTGTAAAAAAAAAGTTTTCCCAAAAAAGCATTTTATGCCATTTTTAGGTTTAGTCGGGACTCCTGATGACGTTTTGAGACATCTCCTACAACTACAGCACCAGAATTGTGCTGCTGAAGCAAGTCCGTTTTTTTGAATTTTTTTTTACGACATTTTGCAAAATATTTTTTTTCCGTGAAATATGCATTTTCTTCTAATTTCTTCCATTTTCGGGTTTAGTCGGGACGCCTGATGACGTTTTGAGACATCTCCTACAACTACAGCACCAGAATTGTGCTGCTGAAGCAAGTCCGTTTTTTGGAATTTTTACGACAGGGCCCGTACGACATTTTAGGAAAAAATGTTTTTCTTAAAAAATGCATTTTCTTACATTTTCTTACATTCACGGGTTTAGTCGGGACTCCTGATGACGTTTTGAGACATCTCCTACAACTACAGCACCAGAATTGTGCTGCTGAAGCAAGTCAGTTTTTTGGAATTTTTACGACAGGGTCCCCCCTTACGACATTTTAGCAAAAAATGTTTTTTGTAAAAAATGCATTTTCTTACATTTTCTTACATTTAGGGGTTTAGTCGGGACTCCTGATGACGTTTTGAGACATCTCCTACAACTACAGCACCAGAATTGTGCTGCTGAAGCAAGTCTGTTTTTTGAATTTTTTTTTGTAAACATTTTTTTTCCCAAAAAAAGCATTTTATGCCATTTTTAGGTTTTGTAGGGACTCCTGATGACGTTTTGAGACATCTCCTACAACTACAGCACCAGAATTGTGCTGCTGAAGCAAGTCCGTTTTTTTGAATTTTTTTTACGACATTTTGCAAAATATTTTTTTTCCGTAATATATGCATTTTCTTCTCATTTCTTCCATTATCGGGTTTAGTCGGGACTCCTGATGACGTTTTGAGACATCTCCTACAACTACAGCACCAGAATTGTGCTGCTGAAGCAAGTCCGTTTTTTGGAATTTTTACGACAGGGTCCCCCCTTACGACATTTTAGCAAAAATGTTTTTCTTAAAAAATGCATTTTCTTACATTTACGGGTTTAGTCGGGACTCCTGATGACGTTTTGAGACATCTCCTACAACTACAGCACCAGAATTGTGCTGCTGAAGCAAGTCCGTTTTTTGGAATTTTTACGACAGGGTCCCCCCTTACGACATTTTAGCAAAAAATGTTTTTCGTAAAATATGCGTTTTCTTACATTTTCTTACATTTACGGGTTTAGTCGGGACTCCTGATGACGTTTTGAGACATCTCCTACAACTACAGCACCAGAATTGTGCTGCTGAAGCAAGTCGGTTTTTTGAATTTTTTTTTGTAAATAAAAAGTTTTCCCAAAAAAAGTATTTTATGCAATTTTTAGGTTTTGTAGGGACTCCTGATTACGTTTTGAGACATCTCCTACAAAAAAAGCAAGTCCGTTTTTTGGAATTTTTTGTAAGGGTCCCCCCTTACGACATTTTAGCAAAAAAATTGTTTCGTAAAATATGCATTTTATTCCATTTTCGGGTTGTGTCGGGACTCCTGATGACGTTTTGAGACATCTCCTATAACTACAGCACCAGAATTGTGCTGCTGAAGCAAGTCCGTTTTTTTGAATTTTTTTACGACATTTTAGCAAAAAAAAAATTCCGTAAAATATGCTTTTTTTTACGATTTCTTACATTTACGGGTTTAGTCGGGACTCCTGATGACGTTTTGAGACATCTCTTACAGTTGCGCCTAATGTAATGAACAAGTTTGGTTGAGCTTACCCACCTCGAGGCTATTTTATTTGGTACATGGTGTAATTATAAGTGTGAGCAGTAGATGGCAGTCAAACATAAGAGATACGTGTAGCCTGCACTATGATGGGTTTTAAGTAAACAACAGCAACATTTTAAATGTTCCGTTGAAAATATAGAACATTAGACACGGCGCTCAAAAATCTATCAAAATGTTTTAGCACGACTTTGGTCAGCTATGAAGCCGCACCGCTTGAAGGATTGTCGGCGCATTAAACATACGACTATTATAATGGAGTGTGTATAAGGTAAGACATTATCTGGCGTTTTGTTTCGCAATATTATGCAACTTTTCTTAACTTCTGGTACCTGCTGATCTGTACTTGGGATCTGCATGAGTCCTGAAAAATTGTGTGTCCGCCTTTGTAGTTAATAAGCTTCTTCTTTTTCTCTATCTTCTTGTTATGTGACATTCATCCTCCGCTGTTGCCATTTCTAATATAAAGTAGTGTCAAGTTCTCACTTATATCTGTCAGTAAACTTGCCATGAAAGCGCTAAAACATACCGGTGTAGTGAGTTTACATTATTCACCCAAGGAAGTTTAGTTATTAGAGAGTTCCGGTTGAACGGTTTTTCACGGGACACATTTCCGGTGTGGTTGTTTCCGGATGAGGAGATGCTGCTCCATTATTGATTTGATTTTATTTCGTGTAGACCGCAATATGACTCAAGTAAACAACACCAACATTGTATATGCTCCATTGAAAATATAGAACATTACACACGGCGCTCAAAAATCTATCAAAACGTTTTAGTAGGACTTTGGTCAGCTATGAAACTGCACCGCTTGATGGATTGTACTGTGCTTCAACATAGGAGTATTATTATGGTGTGTGTATAAGGTAAGACATATTTTCTGGTGTTTTGTTTTGCAATATTATGCAAAAGAAACTTTTCTTACCTTCTGGTACCTGAAAATTTGTGCAGGTCCGCCTTTGTAGTCCGTGCAGACACCGTAGTCGATAAGCTTCTTCTTTTTCTCCACCTTCTTGTTATGGGACATCCATCCTCTGCTGTTGCCATTTGTAATAAAAAGCAGTGTAAAGTTATTACTTATTTCAGTCAGTAAACTCGCCATGAAAGCCCTAAAACATACCGGTGTAGTGAGTTACCATTATTCACCCAAGGAACTTTAGTTATTAGAGTTCTGGTCGGACGGTTTTTCACGGGACACATTTCTGGTGTTGTTGTTTCTGGATGAGCAGATGCTGCTCTGTTATTGATTGAAGTAAAGTCTGAATGTCATTAAAACAGTTAGCTCCATCTTTTGACACTTCACAACAAAGATGACGGGGAGAAGACGCTGCCGAAGGTGAGCCACGTAAATAAGACCGCCCACAAAACGGCGCACCCGGAAGCGGCTTGAAGATGATGTGTAAAACATCATCTATGCAACATTTTGAGCAAAGAACCACCATTACATGTTATGTAGACCCCAAGGAAGTCTTTTACATTTAGAAAAAAATATATATATTATGACTCCTTTAATGCGCCTTATAATCCGGTGCGCCTTATATATGAAAAAAAGATCAAAAATAGACCATTCATCGGCAGTGCTCCTTATAATCCGGTGTGCCCTATGGTCCGGAAAATACGGTTATGCTTTATATCAATATTTGTGAGGATGTTTACCAATTTATCTAGGCCAGAGGTGTCAAACCGATCGGGGGCCACATTGAGAAAAATCTACTCCCAAGTGGGCCGGACTGGTAAAATCGCGGCACGATAACTTAAAAATAAAGACAACTTCAGATTGTTTTCTTTGTTTAAAAATAGAATTTCTCAAAAATAAACAAATCATGTTGTTTTTTTACACTTACATGTTGCAGTTAATAGTGTTCTACCTTTAATTGTCGTTATTTATACTTTCTGAATAAATGACGTGATAATGTTCATCAGTCAACTCATTGGTGTTCATTTTCAATCTAACAAGATTTTTAAAAAAATATCAAAATCAAATTACAGGATGTTATTTATGCAGTTTGCTAATTTTCTTCGACTGTTGCACTAACATCATGTGTTTTATTTTTTTTGTACATACTGTATGTAGCATCATCTACAAAGATACAAAGAATTGCCATTGCCACATCTAGTGGACACATTCAAAACAGCAGTTTCTTTCATACAAAAATTTCAGCTAATTTGTATACTTAGCAAATTCATCCGGATAGAACCTGTTCACGGGCCTGATCCATTTCATCCCAGCGATCGTATTTGTCACGTTTCATGTGTCAGGTAAAGTGCAATGAATGACTCCGCTTCCTAGTGTAAGAGTGAGCTTTTAGAAGTGTGCCATGACAGCAGACTCTCTAATCGGTGATTAAAACAGCTGAAAAAAAATCAAGTCTTCCAGAGATGGGCACAGTCTACACTACCTGCTGTCTGAGGCGAGTGCACAGCATCCTGCGTGACCAACAACACCCTGCTCCTCACCTGCGGCCCTCAGGTAGAAGGAACAGGTCTATACGTGCCAGGACAACTTGCCAACAGCTCGTCTGTATCCTCAGGCAGTGACCCTCTCTCACATCCCACCCATGAACTGCAACGTCTAATTATCACTTCTATTGATCTGCCCTTTATACTGTACACTGCATCCGGAAAGTATTCACAGCGCTTCATTTTTTGCCACATTTTGCTATGTTACAGCCTTATTCTAAAATGGTATCAATTCATTTTCGTCCTCAAAACTCTGCGTTTCTGGGTGTTGTTGATAAATGCAACAACACCCAGAAACGCCGCTGGCTTCGCTCGGCCCGAGCTCATCTAAGATGGACTGATTGGTTGGAATCTGCGCTTTTGCATGATATACTAGTTACTACGGTAATCTTCTCAGAAAGCACGTAGTCTCAAAGTTGTATTTGTGTTGGTACTGCATCAAAAAGCGACATCAGTGTGTAAAGGATATCACCACATGGACTCAGGAACACTTCAGAAAACCACTGTCAGTAACTACAGTTCGTCGCTACATCTGTAAGTGCAAGTTAAAACTCCACAATGCAAAGCGAATGCCATTTATCAACAACACCCAGAAACGCCGCCGGCTTCGCTCGGCCCGAGCTCATCTAAGATGTACTGATGCAAACTGGAAAAGTGTTCTGTGGTCTGACAAGTCCACATTTCAAATTGTTTTTGGAAACTGTGGACGTCGTGTCCTCCGGTCCAAAGAGGAAAAGAACCATCCGGATTGTTCTAGGCGCAAAGTTGAAAACCCAGCGTCTGTAATTGTATGGAAAACTTGTTTTGTTTTGTTTTTAATGTATGTTTTTATTGTTTTGTTTTTTAATGTATTATATTCTGTTTTTATATGTTTAAATGGATCTGAAGGTCTGCAATAAAGATTGATGATATGGGGGTGTATTAGTGGGTAACTTACACGTTTGTGAAGGCACCATTAATGCTGAAAGGTACATACAGGTTTTGGAGCAACAAAAGTTGCCATCCAAGCGACGTCTTTTTCATGGCCGCCCCTTCTTATTTCAGTAAGATATCGCCGAGCCACATTCTGCACGTGTTACAACAGCGTGGCTTCGTAGTAAAAGAGTGCGGGTACTAGACTGGCCTGCCTGTAGTACGAACTGTGCTCTGTAAATAAACTCGCCTTGCCGACCGTTTTCTGTCGTGGACAACGACAATTTCAATAAACTACAAGTTAAAAAAAAGGCATGAACATTTCCCTCTTTTGGGTATTGAAAAAATGTATCGAACGGCGCCGCTCAAGTACCGATCCATACCAGACTGTGAATTTTGTGCATCGTTCGTGGCACCCTTTGTGTTTACGCGTTTCATGGGTCAGGATTGCACCACCTAACGCATTTTTGATACATGGTTACTATGCAGTGTGTGTGTTATTCACTATGACAATGACAATAAATGCATTGAACTGAATAAAAATCATGTTCGAGTAAATGAATACTTCTCTGATTTGAGGGCGAAGGCTTGTTCATGTGTCCTGTGATGAACTGGCGGCCAGTCTAGGGTGTAGGCCGGGGGTCAGCAACCCGCGTCTCTTTAGCACCGCCCTCGTGGCTCCCTGGACCTCTTTCAGAGATGTGTGAAGATGGAAAAAGATGAAGAACATTTTTATTTGAATATATTTTCTGTAGGAGAACAAACATGACACAAACCTTCCTAATTGTTAGAAGTCCCACTGTTTATGTTAAACATGCTTCACTGATGAGAGGATTTAGCAAGCACTGTTTTGTCCTACTAATTTCAGCGATCCTTGAACTCATTGTTGTTTGTTTACATGTACAACTTTCTCCGACGCTGCCACAGAAAGACGTGTTTTATGCCACTTCTTCTTTGTCTCATTTTGTCCACCAAACGTTCTACGCTGTGCGCGAATGCACAAAAGGTGAGCTTTGTTGATGTTATTGACTTGTTGGAGTGCTAATCGGGCATGTTTGGTCAGAGCATGACTGCAAGCTAATCAATGCTAACATGCTATTTAAGCTAGCTGTATGTACATATTGCATCATTATGACTCGTTTTTAGGAATATTTGAGCTCATTTAATTTCCTTTACTTATGTCCTCTGTGCATTTCATTTATATTTGCATGTCTCATGACACATTATCTGTACGTAATATTGGCTGCATTTCTGATAGTTGTTTGTGCGCCATGTTGTTCCAGACCACAGCAAACGTTACCCAGCTTGTAAAGATTGTAATAAATCCATTAGAAGAAGACAGCCTGCCCTTTCCTTTAACTTGGACACACACATTTATACCTTTGACCCTTATGAGCCAGTCATTTCCAGAAGTTATCTCATCATGTGAGAAGCCTCCATTTAAATAACATATTATTCTTGTATCTTAATAGATTAAAAATGAACACCAATGAGTTGACTGATGAACATTATCACATCATTTCATCAGAAAGTATACATATCGACAAATAAAGGTAGAATACTATTAACCGCAACATGTAAGTGTAAAAAAAACAACAACATTATGATTTGTACATTTTCAGAATGTGCTTGCTCTATTTTTAACAAAGAAAAAAACAAATAATCTGAAGTTGTCTTTATTTTTAAGTTATCGTGCCTTGATTTTACCAGTCCGGCCCACTTGGGAGTAGATTTTTGTCCATGTGGCCCCCGATCTAAAATGAGTTTGACACCTCTACATTAGAACTTACGAATAATGGATTGGTAGGTTCATCGTAGCCAGCCTTGTGTATTATTCTAATGACCCTTTTTTCAAGTTGAATTATTGAGCCTGTGTTTGTTCTATAAACATTTCCCCAAAGTTCAACACAGTATGTTAGATATGGAAAAATAAAAGAATAATATAACTACAGATGCAGCTATCGAATATTTTAGTAATCGAGTATTCTATCGAATATCCCGATCGATTAATCGAATAAATCATCATTTTGTTTAATTATACACGTTAAGATGTGCCCTCAATTATTGTGGTTGGCCTAATCGTCTTATTTCCTAAAACGCCTGTTTTCATTATTGAAGGCTGACACGCACAGCTAAAAATGTGTATGTGCTAATAAAAACAGGTGCGCTCACAGCCCTATGTGCTGTGTGGTGTGACCGCATAAACAAAGTTCTTGTCTCTCGTGCGTTTTTGATGATTATCATACGGTGCCGTTTAAACGTTTTCTAAACTGGAGCGTACTTAAAAGAGCGGTGTCGTGCAGTGCAAGGGGGGGATGATCTGTGACGTAAACACGCTGTGCAACACCTCAACAGTCTGTGCGAAACGTGAGCTTTGACTACTGTTTAGTGAACCAGGCAAAATGCCGTAAAAAAATATATATACGACACCTCGAGGCAGCAACAATTCCTCGAATGTATTTTGTAATCGAATTACTCAAGGAATCATGTGCAGATATTTCTTATTCAGCATGTGTCTTACTTTATATAAAGAATAGCAATGGATTTGGATGTTTTTAGAATAGAATAGAAAGTACTTTATTGATCCCTCGGGGAAATTCAGCACCACAGTTCGCTCACAATAAAAATAAACACTAAGGTATTTTTTACATGTGAATAATATAAATACAGTCTATTATACAGCATTATTCACTTGTGAATAATATAAATACAGTCTATTATACACAGTGTTGGGTTAGTTACTGAAAACCAGTAACTAGTTACAGTTACTAGTTACTTTATTTCAAAAGCAACTCAGTTACTAACTCAGTTACTTACACCAAAAAGTAATGCGTTATTGTGAAAAGTAACTATTTAGTTACTTGTTTTTTTCTTCTTCTTTTTTTAAAGCTACCATTAATGCCCTTTAAGCCTTCATTTAAGTACTGTTATTGCACTGGAGAATAATACAATCTGTTGATCAGCGCTAGGAATTTTCAAAATGGGGTCCCAGGGACCCCATCAAGTCATAAAAATGGGGTCCTACAGTAAATTTTTTGGGTCCCACTTTTTGGTAAGCGTTTTGACAACAAAAAAGATAAACGTATGCATTATCCTGTTATATCTCACATTATATATTGTGTTTTGGAAAAAGGTTGTCATAAACGTTACTTAATTCATAAAAAAAAATAAAGAAAGAAAACAAATTTGTATACATATGTAAATGTATTCAGTTATAAACATTCATTCACTTTCTTCTTTCCTTCATGGATCTAAACTTTACCGCTGCTGGTAGTTTTTTCTATGTTTTTATTGAATAAGTTGTAGGTGTATTTATTTCAGTATAAAAGTGTAAAAAGTGTTTTGCTTGGGTCATGAAATGATGATAATGGTGTGCCAGGGCATACAAACATTTTATATTTAACGCTTAAATCTCTGGAGTCTACATCAACTTCAGATCTATCCCTCATTTGAAAATGTTTTAGTTATGTTGTTTTTTTGTCTGTTTTCCGCCCTTTTTTGTCAAACAAAACTATGTTTTTAATGGCAAACACACAAAATATGCAAAATCTTCCACCAAAAATATTTTTCAAAGTGGAATATTGGATGTGAAGTAATGGGAACCTTGGATAGGTCAATAATTCATAATAACATTGATTTTGATTCAATATTATGTTTTGAGCAATGACAGTTTGAAATAAATTGATTAACGTGGACCCCGATTTAAACAAGTTGAAAAACTTATTCGGGTGTTACCATTTAGTGGTCAATTGTACGGAATATGTACTGTACTGTGCAATCTATTAATAAAAGTCTCAATCAATCAATCCCCTCCCTCGCTCTCTCTGTCCCTCCCTCACGAATGCTGCTGCGTGTGCACAATTAGTTTGGTTTTTAACCCCATCTTAACCCTGAACGTACATTGAAAATATACGCAACCCTGCCGGACATTTGAGGCATTTAAGAAACTCCGCCCGGACAGCCCCGCAAAAGAAGACACATGGTCAGTCTAGAATATCTCCATGTTAAGAAACTCGGCTTCAGCTCCACCATGATGTCTTGTAAGTAAACACAGACACGCCCCCCCCGCCCCCCACCCCTCTCCACACCCACACACACACACACACACACAGACACACACACACACACACACACACACACACACACACACACACACACAGCGCCTCTTCTCTTGTCCCCGTTGTGACACAGGAAGAATTAAGTTAAGTTCAAGTTAAAGTACCAATGATTGTCACACACACACACTAGGTGTGGTGAAATTTGTCCTCTGCATTTGACCCATCCCCTTGGGGAGCAGTGGGCAGCAGCGGCGCCGCGCCCGGGAATCATTCAGAAGGACGACACTGCAACTCTCCAATAAAACACACTCAGATCTTCTGTTTTTAGCCGATACTACATAAGAAATGACATCAAATAACGCAGTAACGCATCATGTAGTAACGGTAACACTGAATATAAAAAATAACGCGTTAGACTACTAGTTACTTTGTAAGGCGTTAGTCCCAACACTGATTATACAGCATTATTCACATGTCAATAACATAAATACAGTCTATTATACAGCATCATTCACATTTGAATAATATAAATACATTTAAGCACAGTTAAGTACTGTTTTCCCTTTAACATCACAAATGAGTTTGACATTTGAAGTTAATTGCTGACATGAATGGACTTTTCCAGCATATTATGTGTGTATGACTTTCACCTGTGTAATAGAATGACTTCATGCAACTTTTCTCGGAGGACAATTGAACACTCACCTACCGAAAATGCAAACTTCGTCGCTGCTCGGTGACCTTCGTCTAGCGGCAGAATGTCTCTCTCGTCGTGTTGATCTAAATGAGAAGGAATGAATGACATTGGAACAAATAACAGCGCTGACATGATAGGAGGCGTGTTAGCTAGCAACCTGTTGTATTCTGATGACGTGCTAGCGTCACTTCCGCTGGGACGAGACCAGAGCGGTTACAAAACGTGACTTTCATTTATAATAATTGAATGGTGTGTGTTCAAATAACCCTCCTCGGCCTTATAATTGTTACAAGTCGCGCTGTTGACATCTTTTCTTGGGAAATGGAGTCGACTCCAGGGGGTCTTTCCGCGGGCTCTGCCATTTTGAAATATGACGTCACGACGCGACGTCATCACCACCCGGAAGTGTGGATCTTCTTCTTCTTTTGTTTTTATAGCTGGTTGGCAAGCAACCTTCTGGTGTGCATTACCGCCACCTACTGACATGGAGTGTGGACCACTTCTAGAGATCACCTTAGCACAGACCTGGGCAGATGAACGTCCGGGGGCCACATGCGGCCCCTTAAGCTTTTCAATCTGAATAATATGAATAACATCATTAAAAGTTCAGTTAAAGTGCCAATGATTGTCATCAAATTATTCTCTGCATTTGAACCATCACCCTTGATCACCCCCAGGGAGGTGAGGGGAGCAGTGAGCAGCAGCGGTGACCGCGCCCGGGAATCATTTTGGTGATTCAACCCCCAATTCCAACCCTTGATGCTGAGTGCCAAGCAGGGAGGTAATGGCTCCCATTTTTATATAATAAAATACATGAATAAATCTTATTCATACACTCTTATTCATACACTCTTATTCATACACTCTTATTCATATACTCTTATTCATACACTCTTATTCATACACTCTTATTCATACACTCTTATTCATACACTCTTATTCATATACTCTTATTCATACACTCTTATTCATACACTCTTATTCATACACTCTTATTCATATACTCTTATTCATACACTCTTATTCATACACTCTTAGTCATACACTCTTATTCATACACTCTTATTCATACACTGTTATTCATATAATCTTATTCATACACTCTTATTCATTCACTCTTAGTCATGCATTCTTATTCATATACTCTTATTCATACACTCTTATTCATACACTCTTAGTCATCCACTCTTATTCATATACTCTTATTCATACACTCTTATTCATATACTCTTATTCATACACTCTTATTCATACACTCTTAGTCATCCACTCTTATTCATATACTCTTATTCATATACTCTTATTCATACACTCTTATTCATACACTCTTATTCATACACTCTTAGTCATACACTCTTATTCATACACTCTTATTCATGCACTCTTATTCATATACTCTTATTCATACACTCTTATTCATATACTCTTAGTCATCCACTCTTATTCATATAATCTTATTCATACACTCTTATTCATACACTGTTATTCATATAATCTTATTCATACACTCTTATTCATATACTCTTAGTCATCCACTCTTATTCATACACTCTTAGTCATCCACTCTTATTCATATACTCTTATTCATCCACTCTTATCCATACACTCTTAGTCATACACTCTTATTCATACACTCTTATTCATACACTCTTAGTCATCCACTCTTATTCATACACTCTTATTCATACACTCTTAGTCATCCACTCTTATCCATACACTCTTATTCATACACTCTTATTCATACACTCTTAGTCATCCACTCTTATTCATACACTCTTATTCATACACTCTTAGTCATCCACTCTTATCCATACACTCTTATTCATACACTCTTAGTCATCCACTCTTATTCATACACTCTTAGTCATCCACTCTTAGTCATACACTCTTATTCATACACTCTTAGTCATCCACTCTTATTCATACACTCTTAGTCATCCACTCTTATTCATATACTCTTATTCATACACTCTTATTCATACACTCTTAGTCATACACTCTTATTCATACACTCTTATTCATATACTCTTATTCATATACTCTTATTCATACACTGTTATTCATATACTCTTATTCATACACTCTTATTCATACACTCTTATTCATATACTCTTAGTCATCCACTCTTATTCATATAATCTTATTCATACACTCTTATTCATACACTGTTATTCATATAATCTTATTCATACACTCTTATTCATATACTCTTAGTCATCCACTCTTAGTCATCCACTCTTAGTCATCCACTCTTATTCATATACTCTTATTCATCCACTCTTATCCATACACTCTTAGTCATACACTCTTATTCATACACTCTTAGTCATCCACTCTTATCCATACACTCTTATTCATACACTCTTAGTCATCCACTCTTATTCATACACTCTTATTCATACACTCTTAGTCATCCACTCTTATCCATACACTCTTATTCATACACTCTTATTCATATACTTTTATTCATATACTTTTATTCATACACTGTTATTCATACATTCTTATTCATATAATCTTATTCATACACTCTTATTCATATACTCTTATTCATACATTCTTATTCATACACTCTTAGTCATACACTCTTAGTCATCCACTCTTATTCATACACTCTTATTCATATACTCTTAGTCATCCACTCTTATTCATACACTCTTATTCATATACTCTTATTCATCCACTCTTATTCATACACTCTTATTCATCCACTCTTAGTCATCCACTGTTAGTCATACACTCTTATTCATACACTCTTAGTCATCCACTCTTATTCATACACTCTTATTCATCCACTCTTAGTCATCCACTCTTAGTCATCCACTCTTATTCATACACTCTTATTCATACACTCACACATTATCTCAATTAACTCAATTGTAATTATCTCAATTGCAATTACATGACAGACATGTTTTTTTTAATCTTATTTTTTTATTATCCAATTATTTATTTTTTTTATTTTATCAATTGCAGTTTTTTTATTTTCTCAACAGCAATTAGTCAGATTGGTCAACACTCACAATGAATTAATTATCTATCTTTCTATTCCCGCCCATCCCAGCCAACTTTAGCCTCGGCAAGGAGGAGGAGCTAACCCCCGAGGTTACCCTTGACTTTTGGACTATAGACTATTTGTTATTATTATTACTCATACTTACCTTTTTAACTATAAGTTAATTAACAAGCTACCACTTGACTTTAATCTGTGTTGGGGAGGTGATACACCCCCACATAACGCTACTCCCCTCCCTTGCTTGGACCTTGGACTGGGATTGAACCCATGAACCCTTTGTTGGGAGCTAGATGTTTAACCATTCAGCTATCCTCGGCCATACAATTGCCAGATTTCCGGGCCCCAATGACATACATAATTGAGAACTGTCTCAGTAAACTTTCATTTAAAAGATTAATTGCTCTGAGTGGATATTTAGTAGTTGTAGAGTGACCAGACTGGGATTGAACCCAGAACCCTTTGATTGTAAGCTAGCTGTTTAACCATTCAGCCATTCTTGTTCTTTTTAGTACCAGATTTCCGGGCCCCAATGACATATATATTTGAGAACTGTCTCAGTAAACTTTCATTTAAAAGACTAATTGCTCCGAGTGGATATTTAGTAGTTGTAGAGTGACCTGACTGGGATTGAACCCAGAACCCTTTGATTGAGAGGTAGCTGTTTAACCATTCAGCCATCCTTGCTCTATCTGTTACCAGATTTCCGGGCCCCAATGACATATATAATTGAGAACTGTCTCAGTAAACTTTCATTTAAAAGACTAATTGCTCTGACTCGATATTTACTAGTTGTAGAGTGACCTGACTGGGATTGAACCCAGAACCCTTTGATTGGGAGGTAGCTGTTTAACCCTTCAGCTATCTTTGGTCTTCTAGAACAAAGTTTTCGGGCCCCAATGAAACATTTAATTGAGAACCTGTCTCAGTAAACTATGATATAAAACTGTAAGTGGGACTTGAACCCAGTACCCCTTGGTTAACAGTATTGATGTAACCCACTGAGCTACCTTGGGTTTTCTTAAGACCAGATGTAATGGTGAACCTGTGTCTGTAAACTATGATAGAGATGTGATAAAACACTGTCCACAACACTTTCTCCCATGACTCCTCTGGATCATCCAAATGGTCATTGGCAAACTTAAGACGGGCCTTAACATGTTCTGGTTTAAGCAGGGGAACCTTCCGTGCCATGCATGATTTCAAACCATGACGTTATTACCAACAGTGACCATGGAAACAGTGGTCCCAGCTCTTTTCAGGTCATTGACCAAGTCCTGCCGTGTAGTCCTGGGCTGATTCCTCACCTTTCTTAGCATCATTGAGACCCCACCAGGTGATATCTTGCATGGGGCTCCACTCCCATTGAGATTGACCGTCATGTTTAGCTTCTTCCATTTTCTAATGATTCCTCCAACAGTGGACCTTTTTTCACCAAGCTGCTTGGCAATTTCTCCGTAGCCCTTTCCATCCTTGTGGAGTTGTACCATTTTGTCTCTGGTGTCTTTGGACAGCTCTTTGCTCTTAGCCATGCTGAATGTTTGGCTCTTACTGATTGTATGGGGTGGACAGGTGTCTTTATGCAGCTAACGACCTCACACAGGTGCATCTGATTCAGGATAATACAGTGGAGTGCTCCTGTCACAGAACACTAATCAAAGATCTTGTTTGACGGGAGCACTGTACTGTGGAAAAATGCAGGTCAAAGATCCTTTCTAAGACAGGAGAACTCTGTTGTTTTAAATACATGTTACAAAACACAAATCAAAGATCATTGATCTGACTGGGATTGAACGCAGAACCCTATGATTGGAAGCTAGCTGTTTAACCATTCAGCTATCCTTAGTCTTTTTGTTACTAGATTTTGGGCCCCAATAACATATATAATTGAGAACCTTTAAACTATCACACAAAAGATTTATTTCTCTGACTAGATCTTTACTACCTTCAGAGTGACCTGACTGGGATTTGAACCCAGAACCCTTTGATTGGGAGCTAGCTGCTATAACCATTCAGCTATCTGTGGTCTTCTTGACAGGAGATTTCCGTCCCCAATGACATATTTAGTTGAGAACCTGTCTCAGTAAACTATGATATAAAGGAGTAATTTCTCTGACTGGATCTTTCCTAGTCACCAAACGATCTGACTGGGATTCGAACCCAGTCCCATTTGATTGGGCACTAGCTGCTTTGACCACTAAGCTATTCCTGGTCTTCTTGAAGCTAGATTTCGGGCCCCAATGACATATTTAATTGAGAACCTGTCTCACAAAATCACAATGATAGTGAAACAAAACACTAACTCCCTACTGGGATTTGAACCCAGTAACCCTTGCTTGGTGGCCAACAGTGTTAACCACTCAGCTATCCCAGGTCTTGCAGAGCTAGATTCCAGGCCCTAATGACAAATATAATCGAGGACCCGTCTTAGTGAACTACGATGGAGGTGAACCAAAACTTTGGAGCTTTGTTAAGTTACTGATCAAGCAAATAGTCAATCATGACATTGCTGGTTTTACTGCTGTTGGGCAGCACACACACACAGAGTACTTACAAGCAGACACAGTGTGTAGACAGAAAAGGCAGAATGGACGCATTTTGGTGTAAAAAGTCAAGATAAAGGTGAAGTTATAACACTGAAACACCCTCAGGAAGAGCTGCTTTAAGACATGGCTAACTAGCTCGCAGCTAACACACATCCACAGTGTTTCAGCTACTTCTAAATCACTAATCCTGGCCTCCATGGCGACAAATAAAGTACGTTTTTTACAAGTAGCATTATCACTGGAGGATGAGGAATACCTAAACATGCTTCACTACACACCGTAGGAGGATAAAATATCTCACCGCCATCACAATGTAAACAAATGCCATGGGTGGATCTACACCTGACATCTACTGTAATGATACCAAGTACAAGAGTGTATCTAGTCGATACTACTATGATTACATCGATATTTTTTATCGTCACAAAATCTTTTTTCCTTTTTTTAAAATGTATATTATGTTTATAAAGTCAGTAAATATGTCCCTGGACACATGAGGACTTTGAAAATGACCAATGCATGATCCTGTAACTACTTGGTATCAGATCGATACCTAAATGTGTGGTATCATCCAAAACTAATGTAAAGTATCAAAGAAGAGAAGAATGAGTGATTATTACATTTGAACAAAAGTGTAGATAGAAAATGTTGAAACAGAAAATAAGCAGATTTTAACAGCAAATGAACAAGTAGATTAATAATCAATTTTTGCAGTTTGTCCCTCATAATGTGTACAAAATAATAGGTGTATAAATGACACAATATGTTAATGCATACGTCAGCAGACTAATTAGGAGTCTTTGTTTGTTTACTTATTACTAAAAGACAAGTTGTCTAGTATGTTCACTATTTTATTTAAGGACTAAATGACAATAATAAACATATGTTTCATGTACACTAAGATGTTTTGTTCAAATAAAGCTAATAATGCAATTTTTTGTGGTACCCTTTTTTTTTAGAAAAGTATCAAAATACATTTTACGTAAGACGAAGGGGGAAGGAGACGGTACGACAGCAGGAGGTCTAGCTCAACGGGTTTTATTTGAGCTTGATGATTACGTCGGGTGTGTATGCTACTATGTGTGTGGATGCAGGGCTATGTGTAGAAGTTAACAAATATAAGTTACCAGAGGTTATTGTAAGTGTGTGTTGGTTGTGGCAGCAAAGAAGTCCAGAGGGGCAAAGCAAAAGAGGTTCGTGATCCGAGCGAGGTCCGTGGGGGCAGGAGAGAGGCGTCCAGAAGTCCAGGTCCGAGTGCGGGGGTCGAGGAAGGCAGTCAGAGTCCAGGGGGAAGATCGGCAGGTGAGGCGCACGGCTCACTGCGGAGACACGGAGGTACTGTGGGAACAGGAGATGCCATTTTTAGGTTTTGTAGGGACTCCTGATGACGTTTTGAGACATCTCCTACAACTACAGCACCAGAATTGTGCTGCTGAAACAAGTCCGTTTTTTGGAATTTTTACGACATTTTGCAAAATATTTTTTTTCCGTAAAATATGCATTTTCTTCTAATTTCTTCCATTTTCGGGTTTAGTCGGGACTCCTGATGACGTTTTGAGACATCTCCTACAACAGGGGTCGGCAACCCAAAATGTTGAAAGAGCCATATTGGACCAAAAATACAAAAACAAATCTGTCTGGAGCCGCAAAAAATTAAAAGCCATATTACATGAGATATAAATGTAATTAAGAGGACTTAAAGGAAACTAAATGAGCTCAAATATAGCTACAAATGAGGCATATGCAATATGTACATATAGCTAGCCTAAATAGCATGTTAGCATCGATTAGCTTGCAGTCATGCAGTGACCAAGTATGTCTGATTAGCACTCCACACAAGTCAATAACATCAACAAAACTCACCTTTGTGCACTCATGCCCAACGTTAAAAGTGTGGTGGACAAAATGAGATAGAAAAAGTGGCATAAAACACGTCCTAGAAAGTCGGAGAAAGTTATACATGGAAACAAACTATACGGCGAGTTCAAGGACCGCCAAAATTAGTAGGACAAAACGGCGCTCGCCAAATACTCGAATCAGTGAAGCATGTTTAATATAAACAGTGTGATTTATAACAATTAGCGAGGTTTATGTCATGTTTGTCCTCCCACAGAAAACATTCTGAAACAAAAAAATTGATTTTTTTTCCCCTCATCTTTTTCCATTCTTCATACATTTTTGAAAAATCTCCAGAGAGCCACTAGGGCGGCGCTAAAGAGCCGCATGCGGCTCTAGAGCCGCGGGTTGCCGACCCCCGTCCTACAACTACAGCACCAGAATTGTGCTGCTGAAGCAAGTCTGTTTTTTGAATTTTTTTTTGTAAAAAAAAAGTTTTCCCAAAAAAAGCATTTTATGCCATTTTTAGGTTTTGTAGGGACTCCTGATGACGTTTTGAGACATCTCCTACAACTACAGCACCAGAATTGTACTGCTGAAGCAAGTCCGTTTTTTGGCATTTTTACGACATTTTAGCAAAAAATGTTTTTCTTAAAAAATACATTTTCTTACATTTTCTTACATTTACGGGTTTAGTCGGGACTCCTGATGACGTTTTGAGACATCTCCTACAACTACAGCACCAGAATTGTACTGCTGAAGCAAGTCCGTTTTTTGGCATTTTTACGACATTTTAGCAAAAAATGTTTTTCTTAAAAAATACATTTTCTTACATTTTCTTACATTTACGGGTTTAGTCGGGACTCCTGATGACGTTTTGAGACATCTCCTACAACTACAGCACCAGAATTGTGCTGCTGAAGCAAGTCTGTATTTTGAAATTTCTTTTGTAAAAAAAAAGTTTTCCCAAAAAAAGCATTTTATGCCATTTTTAGGTTTTGTAGGGACTCCTGATGACGTTTTGAGACATCTCCTACAACTACAGCACCAGAATTGTACTGCTGAAGCAAGTCCGTTTTTTGGCATTTTTACGACATTTTAGCAAAAAATGTTTTTCTTAAAAAATGCATTTTCTTACATTTACGGGTTTAGTCGGGACTCCTGATGACGTTTTGAGACATCTCCTACAACTACAGCACCAGAATTGTGCTGCTGAAGCAAGTCCGTTTTTTGGAATTTTTTTTTGTAAAAAAAAAGTTTTCCCAAAAAAAGCATTTTATGCCATTTTTAGGTTTTGTAGGGACTCCTGATGACGTTTTGAGACATCTCCTACAACTACAGCACCAGAATTGTACTGCTGAAGCAAGTCGTTTTTTTGGCATTTTTACGACAGGGTCCCCCCTTACGAAATTTAAGCAAAAAATGTTTTTCTTAAAAAATGCATTTTCTTACATTTTCTTACATTTACGGGTTTAGTCGGGACTCCTGATGACGTTTTGAGACATCTCCTACAACTACAGCACCAGAATTGTGCTGCTGAAGCAAATCTGTATTTTGAAATTTTTTTTGTAAAAAAAAAGTTTTCCCAAAAAAAGCATTTTATGCCATTTTTAGGTTTTGTAGGGACTCCTGATGACGTTTTGAGACATCTCCTACAACTACAGCACCAGAATTGTACTGCTGAAGCAAGTCCGTTTTTTGGCATTTTTACGACATTTTAGCAAAAAATGTTTTTCTTAAAAAATACATTTTCTTACATTTTCTTACATTTACGGGTTTAGTCGGGACTCCTGATGACGTTTTGAGACATCTCCTACAACTACAGCACCAGAATTGTGCTGCTGAAGCAAGTCTGTATTTTGAAATTTCTTTTGTAAAAAAAAAGTTTTCCCAAAAAAAGCATTTTATGCCATTTTTAGGTTTTGTAGGGACTCCTGATGACGTTTTGAGACATCTCCTACAACTACAGCACCAGAATTGTACTGCTGAAGCAAGTCCGTTTTTTGGCATTTTTACGACATTTTAGCAAAAAATGTTTTTCTTAAAAAATGCATTTTCTTACATTTTCTTACATTTACGGGTTTAGTCGGGACTCCTGATGACGTTTTGAGACATCTCCTACAACTACAGCACCAGAATTGTGCTGCTGAAGCAAGTCCGTTTTTTGGAATTTTTTTTTGTAAAAAAAAAGTTTTCCCAAAAAAAGCATTTTATGCCATTTTTAGGTTTTGTAGGGACTCCTGATGACGTTTTGAGACATCTCCTACAACTACAGCACCAGAATTGTACTGCTGAAGCAAGTCGTTTTTTTGGCATTTTTACGACAGGGTCCCCCCTTACGAAATTTAAGCAAAAAATGTTTTTCTTAAAAAATGCATTTTCTTACATTTTCTTACATTTACGGGTTTAGTCGGGACTCCTGATGACGTTTTGAGACATCTCCTACAACTACAGCACCAGAATTGTGCTGCTGAAGCAAATCTGTATTTTGAAATTTTTTTTGTAAAAAAAAAGTTTTCCCAAAAAAAGCATTTTATGCCATTTTTAGGTTTTGTAGGGACTCCTGATGACGTTTTGAGACATCTCCTACAACTACAGCACCAGAATTGTACTGCTGAAGCAAGTCCGTTTTTTGGCATTTTTACGACATTTTAGCAAAAAATGTTTTTCTTAAAAAATACATTTTCTTACATTTTCTTACATTTACGGGTTTAGTCGGGACTCCTGATGACGTTTTGAGACATCTCCTACAACTACAGCACCAGAATTGTGCTGCTGAAGCAAGTCTGTATTTTGAAATTTCTTTTGTAAAAAAAAAGTTTTCCCAAAAAAAGCATTTTATGCCATTTTTAGGTTTTGTAGGGACTCCTGATGACGTTTTGAGACATCTCCTACAACTACAGCACCAGAATTGTACTGCTGAAGCAAGTCCGTTTTTTGGCATTTTTACGACATTTTAGCAAAAAATGTTTTTCTTAAAAAATGCATTTTCTTACATTTTCTTACATTTACGGGTTTAGTCGGGACTCCTGATGACGTTTTGAGACATCTCCTACAACTACAGCACCAGAATTGTGCTGCTGAAGCAAGTCCGTTTTTTGGAATTTTTTTTTGTAAAAAAAAAGTTTTCCCAAAAAAAGCATTTTATGCCATTTTTAGGTTTTGTAGGGACTCCTGATGACGTTTTGAGACATCTCCTACAACTACAGCACCAGAATTGTACTGCTGAAGCAAGTCGTTTTTTTGGCATTTTTACGACAGGGTCCCCCCTTACGAAATTTAAGCAAAAAATGTTTTTCTTAAAAAATGCATTTTCTTACATTTTCTTACATTTACGGGTTTAGTCGGGACTCCTGATGACGTTTTGAGACATCTCCTACAACTACAGCACCAGAATTGTGCTGCTGAAGCAAATCTGTATTTTGAAATTTTTTTTGTAAAAAAAAAGTTTTCCCAAAAAAAGCATTTTATGCCATTTTTAGGTTTTGTAGGGACTCCTGATGACGTTTTGAGACATCTCCTACAACTACAGCACCAGGATTGTGCTGCTGAAGCAAGTCAGTTTTTTGGAATTTTTACGACATTTTAGCAAAAAATGTTTTTCGTAAAAAATGCATTTTCTTACATTTACGGGTTTAGTCGGGACTCCTGATGACGTTTTGAGACATCTCCTACAACTACAGCACCAGAATTGTGCTGCTGAAGCAAGTCTGTTTTTTGAATTATTTTTTGTAAAAAAAAAAGTTTTCCCAAAAAAAGCATTTTATGCCATTTTTAGGTTTTGTAGGGACTCCTGATGACGTTTTGAGACATCTCCTACAACTACAGCACCAGAATTGTACTGCTGAAGCAAGTCGGTTTTTTGGCATTTTTACGACAGGGTCCCCCCTTACGACATTTTAGCAAAAAATGTTTTTCTTAAAAAATGCATTTTCTTACATTTTCTTACATTTACGGGTTTAGTCGGGACTCCTGATGACGTTTTGAGACATCTCCTACAACTACAGCACCAGAATTGTGCTGCTGAAGCAAGTCTGTTTTTTGAATTTTTTTTTGTAAAAAAAAAGTTTTCCCAAAAAAAGCATTTTATGCCATTTTTAGGTTTTGTAGGGACTCCTGATGACGTTTTGAGACATCTACAACTACAGCACCAGAATTGTACTGCTGAAGCAAGTACCTTTTTTGGCATTTTTACGACAGGGTCCCCCCTTACGACATTTTAGCAAAAAATGTTTTTCGTAAAAAATGCATTTTCTTACATTTTCTTACATTTACGGGTTTAGTCGGGTCTCCTGATGACGTTTTGAGACATCTCCTACAACAACAGCACCAGAATTGTGCTGCTGAAGCAAGTCTGTTTTTTGAATTTTTTTTTGTAAAAAAAAAAGTTTTCCCAAAAAAAGCATTTTATGCCATTTTTAGGTTTTGTAGGGACTCCTGATGACGTTTTGAGACATCTCCTACAACTACAGCACCAGAATTGTGCTGCTGAAGCAAGTCTGTTTTTTGAATTTTTTTTTGTAAAAAAAAAGTTTTCCCAAAAGAAGCATTTTATGCCATTTTTAGGTTTTGTAGGGACTCCTGATGACGTTTTGAGACATCTCCTACGACTACAGCACCAGAATTGTACTGCTGAAGCAAGTCGTTTTTTTGGCATTTTTACGACAGGGTCCCCCCTTACGACATTTTAGCAAAAAATGTTTTTTGTAAAAAATGCATTTTCTTACATTTTCTTACATTTACGGGTTTAGTCGGGACTCCTGATGACGTTTTGAGACATCTCCTACAACTACAGCACCAGAATTGTGCTGCTGAAGCAAGTCTGTTTTTTGAATTTTTTTTTGTAAAAAAAAAGTTTTCCCAAAAAAAGCATTTTATGCCATTTTTAGGTTTTGTAGGGACTCCTGATGACGTTTTGAGACATCTCCTTCAACTACAGCACCAGAATTGTACTGCTGAAGCAAGTCGGTTTTTTGGCATTTTTACGACAGGGTCCCCCCTTACGACATTTTAGCAAAAAATGTTTTTCTTAAAAAATGCATTTTCTTACATTTTCTTACATTTACGGGTTTAGTCGGGACTCCTGATGACGTTTGGAGACATATCCTACAACTACAGCACCAGAATTGTGCTGCTGAAGCAAGTCTGTTTTTTGAATTTTTTTTTTGTAAAAAAAAAGTTTTCCCAAAAAAAGCATTTCATGCCATTTTTAGGTTTTGTAGGGACTCCTGATGACGTTTTGAGACATCTCCTACAACTACAGCACCAGAATTGTACTGCTGAAGCAAGTCAGTTTTTTGGCATTTTTACGACAGGGTCCCCCCTTACGACATTTTAGCAAAAAATGTTTTTCTTAAAAAATGCATTTTCTTACATTTTCTTACATTTACGGGTTTAGTCGGGACTCCTGATGACGTTTTGAGACATCTCCTACAACTACAGCACCAGAATTGTGCTGCTGAAGCAGGTCTGTTTTTTGAATTTTTTTTTGTAAAAAAAAAGTTTTCCCAAAAAAAGCATTTTATGCCATTTTTAGGTTTTGTAGGGACTCCTGATGACGTTTTGAGACATCTCCTACAACTACAGCACCAGAATTGTGCTGCTGAAGCAAGTCAGTTTTTTGGAATTTTTACGACAGGGTCCCCCCTTACGACATTTTAGCAAAAAATGTTTTTCTTAAAAAATGCATTTTCTTACATTTTCTTACATTTACGGGTTTAGTCGGGACTCCTGATGACGTTTTGAGACATCTCCTACAACTACAGCACCAGAATTGTGCTGCTGAAGCAAGTCTGTTTTTTGAATTTTTTTTTGTAAAAAAAAAGTTTTCCCAAAAGAAGCATTTTATGCCATTTTTAGGTTTTGTAGGGACTCCTGATGACGTTTTGAGACATCTCCTACAACTACAGCACCAGAATTGTACTGCTGAAGCAAGTCGGTTTTTTGGCATTTTTACGACAGGGTCCCCCCTTACGACATTTAGCAAAAAATGTTTTTTGTAAAAAATGCATTTTCTTACATTTTCTTACATTTATGGGTTTAGTCGGGACTCCTGATGACGTTTTGAGACATCTCCTACAACTACAGCACCAGAATTGTGCTGCTGAAGCAAGTCTGTTTTTTGAATTTTTTTTTGTAAAAAAAAAGTTTTCCCAAAAAAAGCATTTTATGCCATTTTTAGGTTTTGTAGGGACTCCTGATGACGTTTTGAGACATCTCCTACAACTACAGCACCAGAATTGTACTGCTGAAGCAAGTCGGTTTTTTGGCATTTTTACGACAGGGTCCCCCCTTACGACATTTTAGCAAAAAATGTTTTTCTTAAAAAATGCATTTTCTTACATTTTCTTACATTTACGGGTTTAGTCGGGACTCCTGATGACGTTTTGAGACATCTCCTACAACTACAGCACCAGAATTGTGCTGCTGAAGCAAGTCCGTTTTTTGGAATTTTTTTTTGTAAAAAAAAAGTTTTCCCAAAAAAAGCATTTTATGCCATTTTTAGGTTTTGTAGGGACTCCTAATGACGTTTTGAGACATCTACAACTACAGCACCAGAATTGTACTGCTGAAGCAAGTCGGTTTTTTGGCATTTTTACGACAGGGTCCCCCCTTACGACATTTTAGCAAAAAATGTTTTTCTTAAAAAATGCATTTTCTTACATTTTCTTACATTTACGGGTTTAATCGGGACTCCTGATGACGTTTTGAGACATCTCCTACAACTACAGCACCAGAATTGTACTGCTGAAGCAAGTCGGTTTTTTGGCATTTTTACGACAGGGTCCCCCCTTACGACATTTTAGCAAAAAATGTTTTTCTTAAAAAAATGCATTTTCTTACATTTTCTTACATTTACGGGTTTAGTCGGGACTCCTGATGACGTTTTGAGACATCTCCTACAACTACAGCACCAGAATTGTGCTGCTGAAGCAAGTCTGTTTTTTGAATTTTTTTTTGTAAAAAAAAAGTTTTCCCAAAAAAAGCATTTCATGCCATTTTTAGGTTTTGTAAGGACTCCTGATGACGTTTTGAGACATCTCCTACAACTACAGCACCAGAATTGTACTGCTGAAGCAAGTCAGTTTTTTGGCATTTTTACGACAGGGTCCCCCCTTACGACATTTTAGCAAAAAATGTTTTTCTTAAAAAATGCATTTTCTTACATTTTCTTACATTTACGGGTTTAGTCGGGACTCCTGATGACGTTTTGAGACATCTCCTACAACTACAGCACCAGAATTGTGCTGCTGAAGCAAGTCCGTTTTTTGGAATTTTTTTTTGTAAAAAAAAAGTTTCCCAAAAAAAGCATTTTAAGCCATTTTTAGGTTTTGTAGGGACTCCTGATGACGTTTTGAGACATCTCCTACAATTGATTGATTGAGATTTTTATTAGTAGGTTGCACAGTGAAGTACATATTCCGTACAATTGACCACTAAATGGTAACACCCGAATAAGTTTTTCAACTTGTTTAAGTCGGGGTCCACTTAAATTGATTCATGATACAGATATATACTATCATATATACTATCATCATAATACAGTCATCACACAAGATAATCACATTGAATTATTTACATTATTTACAATCAGGAGTGTGGAGGGGGGGTGGGGTGGGGGGGGGGGGGGGTATGGACATCAAGTAGTGGACATAGAGAGAGAGAGAGAGAGAGAGAGAGAGAGAGATCAGAAGGCATAAGAAAAAGAATCTGCATTTGATTGTTTACATTTGATTATTAGCAATCCGGGGAGGGTGTTAGTTTAGGGTTGTAGCTGCCTGGAGGTGAACTTTTATAGCGGTTTTGAAGGAGGATAGAGATGCCCTTTCTTTTATACCTGTTGGGAGCGCATTCCACATTGATGTGGCATAGAAAGAGAATGAGTTAAGACCTTTGTTAGTTCGGAATCTGGGTTTAACGTGGTTAGTGGAGCACCCCCTGGTGTTGTGGTTATGGCGGTCATTTACGTTAAGGAAGTAGTTTGACATGTACTTCGGTATCAGGGAGGTGTAGCGGATTTTATAGACTAGGCTCAGTGCAAGTTGTTTAACTCTGTCCTCCACCTTGAGCCAGCCCACTTTAGAGAAGTGGGTAGGAGTGAGGTGGGATCTGGGGAGGAGGTCTAGAAGTAACCTGACTAGCTTGTTCTGAGATGTTTGGAGTTTAGATTTGAGGGTTTTGGAGGTGCTAGGGTACCAGGAGGTGCATGCGTAATCGAAAAAGGGTTGAACGAGAGTTCCCGCCAGAATCCTCAAGGTGCTTTTGTTGACCAGAGAGGAAATTCTGTAGAGAAATCTCGTTCGTTGGTTAACCTTTTTGATTACCTTGGTTGCCATTTTATCACAGGAAAGGTTAGCCTCTAGAATGGAACCTAGGTAGGTGACCTCATCTTTCCTGGTGATGACACTGTCACCTACTTTTATGGTGAAGTGATTGACTCTCTTAAGTTTGATGTGGGACCCAAACAGGATGGATTCTGTTTTACCCAAGTGGATGGATAGCTTGTTGTCAGCGAGCCAGGTGCAAATTCTACAGAGCTCAGCACTGAGGATTTTCTCCACCTGTGACTTGTCCTTGCCGGATACCAGCAGGGCAGAGTCATCCGCAAACAAAAACAATTCACAGTCACATGCCGATGACATGTCGTTTATGTATATTAGGAACAGTAAAGGTCCCAATATACTGCCTTGGGGGACTCCACAGCTCACCGAGAGGGGGGGGGACACGGTGCCGTTCACCTCTACCACCTGCTCCCTCCCCTCCAAGTAAGACTGCATCCAGCTCCAAGAGGTTTTGTTAAATCCGATTGCTCTGAGCTTATCCAACAGTATAGCGTGGTTAACGGTGTCAAAGGCCTTCTGAAGGTCCAGCATGACCATGCCGCAGTATTTGCCCGCGTCCACCTCATGTTTGATGTGGTCGGTCAGATAGAGAAGGCATGTGTCAGTGGAGTGGTTAGTTCTGAAGCCGGATTGGAATTTGTACATGAGTTTATTAGTGGCAAGGTAACTATCGACCTGTTCATAAACTATTTTCTCCATTACTTTCGAAATGGAGCTGAGAATAGAAACAGGTCGGTAGTTGCCAGGTTCCAATTTGCTTCCTTTTTTAAAGAGGGGAGTTACTCTTGCTATCTTAAAATCTTTTGGTACTTGGCCTTGTGTAATTGATAGGTTTATTATGTGCGTGATGATCGGGGCAATGATGGAGGCAGAGTCCCTGAGGAATCTGGAGGGAATATTATCAAGGCCGGTGGCCTTGTTAGGGTGGAGCGCGCTCAATTTTTTAAACACCTCATCAGCTGTGACCATTTCTAATTTGAAATCATTGTTGGATACTCCTAGCTTTCTGTAGAAGGCTTTAATGTGTTCTACACCAAAGCGACCAGAGTGGTGGGACAGCTTGTTGACAAGAGTTGCAGCTATGCTGGTGAAAAAGGCGTTAAGTCTGCTAGCTACCTCCATTTTGTCTGTAATGAGGGAGTCACCCTCCTTGATGCTGATGTTGGTGAGTCTTGTTTTAAGTTTCTGGCTGCAACCAGGAAGCTGGTTGTTGAGAATTTTCCAGAGCTCACGTGGCTTATTCGTGTTTTCCTCTATTTTGTCGTTAATGTAATTTTTTTTTAAGGATTTAGTCAGGTTGGTTGACTTATTTCTTAATTTATTGCATTGCTTTTTGAGAGTTGAAAGGAGTAATTTGAGGTTGATATTATTGGGTTGTTTATCTACTTCTGTTTTACATTTTTGGTATTCAGAGTATTTCCTGTCTCTGTCTTTTATGGCAGCTAATACAGCTAACTACAGCACCAGAATTGTACTGCTGAAGCAAGTCCGTTTTTTTGGCATTTTTACGACAGGGTCCCCCCTTACGACATTTTAGCAAAAAATGTTTTTCTTAAAAAATGCATTTTCTTACATTTTCTTACATTTACGGGTTTAGTCGGGACTCCTGATGACGTTTTGAGACATCTCCTACAACTACAGCACCAGAATTGTGCTGCTGAAGCAAGTCTGTTTTTTGAATTTTTTTTTGTAAAAAAAAAAGTTTTCCCAAAAAAAGCATTTTATGCCATTTTTAGGTTTTGTAGGGACTCCTGATGACGTTTTGAGACATCTCCTACAACTACAGCACCAGAATTGTACTGCTGAAGCAAGTCGTTTTTTTGGCATTTTTACGACAGGGTCCCCCCTTACGACATTTTAGCAAAAAATGTTTTTCTTAAAAAATGCATTTTCTTACATTTTCTTACATTTACGGGTTTAGTCGGGACTCCTGATGACGTTTTGAGACATCTCCTACAACTACAGCACCAGAATTGTGCTGCTGAAGCAAATCTGTTTTTTGAATTTTTTTTTGTAAAAAAAAAGTTTTCCCAAAAAAAGCATTTTATGCCATTTTTAGGTTTTGTAGGGACTCCTGATGACGTTTTGAGACATCTCCTACAACTACAGCACCAGGATTGTGCTGCTGAAGCAAGTCAGTTTTTTGGAATTTTTACGACATTTTAGCAAAAAATGTTTTTCGTAAAAAATGCATTTTCTTACATTTTCTTACATTTACGGGTTTAGTCGGGACTCCTGATGACGTTTTGAGACATCTCCTACAACTACAGCACCAGAATTGTGCTGCTGAAGCAAGTCTGTTTTTTGAATTTTTTTTTGTAAAAAAAAAGTTTTCCCAAAAAAAGCATTTCATGCCATTTTTAGGTTTTGTAAGGACTCCTGATGACGTTTTGAGACATCTCCTACAACTACAGCACCAGAATTGTACTGCTGAAGCAAGTCAGTTTTTTGGCATTTTTACGACAGGGTCCCCCCTTACGACATTTTAGCAAAAAATGTTTTTCTTAAAAAATGCATTTTCTTACATTTTCTTACATTTACGGGTTTAGTCGGGACTCCTGATGACGTTTTGAGACATCTCCTACAACTACAGCACCAGAATTGTGCTGCTGAAGCAAGTCCGTTTTTTGGAATTTTTTTTTGTAAAAAAAAAGTTTTCCCAAAAAAAGCATTTTAAGCCATTTTTAGGTTTTGTAGGGACTCCTGATGACGTTTTGAGACATCTCCTACAACTACAGCACCAGAATTGTACTGCTGAAGCAAGTCCGTTTTTTGGCATTTTTACGACAGGGTCCCCCCTTACGACATTTTAGCAAAAAATGTTTTTTTATATAAAATGTTTTTCTTAAAAAATGCATTTTCTTACATTTTCTTACATTTACGGGTTTAGTCGGGACTCCTGATGACGTTTTGAGACATCTCCTACAACTACAGCACCAGAATTGTGCTGCTGAAGCAAGTCTGTTTTTTGAATTTACGACATTTTAGCAAAAAATGTTCTTCTTAAAAAATGCATTTTCTTACATTTTCTTACATTTACGGGTTTAGTCGGGACTCCTGATGACGTTTTGAGACATCTCCTACAACTACAGCACCAGAATTGTGCTGCTGAAGCAAATCTGTTTTTTGAATTTTTTTTTGTAAAAAAAAAGTTTTCCCAAAAAAAGCATTTTATGCCATTTTTAGGTTTTGTAGGGACTCCTGATGACGTTTTGAGACATCTCCTACAACTACAGCACCAGGATTGTGCTGCTGAAGCATCTCAGTTTTTTGGAATTTTTACGACATTTTAGCAAAAAATGTTTTTCGTAAAAAATGCATTTTCTTACATTTTCTTACATTTACGGGTTTAGTCGGGACTCCTGATGACGTTTTGAGACATCTCCTACAACTACAGCACCAGAATTGTGCTGCTGAAGCAAATCTGTTTTTTGAATTTTTTTTTGTAAAAAAAAAGTTTTCCCAAAAAAAGCATTTTATGCCATTTTTAGGTTTTGTAGGGACTCCTGATGACGTTTTGAGACATCTCCTACAACTACAGCACCAGGATTGTGCTGCTGAAGCAAGTCAGTTTTTTGGAATTTTTACGACATTTTAGCAAAAAATGTTTTTCGTAAAAAATGCATTTTCTTACATTTTCTTACATTTACGGGTTTAGTCGGGACTCCTGATGACGTTTTGAGACATCTCCTACAACTACAGCACCAGAATTGTACTGCTGAAGCAAGTCAGTTTTTTGGCATTTTTACGACAGGGTCCCCCCTTACGACATTTTAGCAAAAAATGTTTTTCTTAAAAAATGCATTTTCTTACATTTTCTTACATTTACGGGTTTAGTCGGGACTCCTGATGACGTTTTGAGACATCTCCTACAACTACAGCACCAGAATTGTGCTGCTGAAGCAAGTCTGTTTTTTGAATTTTTTTTTGTAAAAAAAAAAGTTTTCCCAAAAAAAGCATTTTATGCCATTTTTAGGTTTTGTAGGGACTCCTGATGACGTTTTGAGGCATCTCCTACAACTACAGCACCAGAATTGTGCTGCTGAAGCAAGTCAGTTTTTTGGAATTTTTACGACAGGGTCCCCCCTTACGACATTTTAGCAAAAAATGTTTTTCTTAAAAAATGCATTTTCTTACATTTTCTTACATTTACGGGTTTAGTCGGGACTCCTGATGACGTTTTGAGACATCTCCTACAACTACAGCACCAGAATTGTGCTGCTGAAGCAAGTCTGTTTTTTGAATTTTTTTTTGTAAAAAAAAAGTTTTCCCAAAAAAAGCATTTTATGCCATTTTTAGGTTTTGTAGGGACTCCTGATGACGTTTTGAGACATCTCCTACAACTACAGCACCAGAATTGTGCTGCTGAAGCAAGTCAGTTTTTTGGAATTTTTACGACAGGGTCCCCCCCCTTACGACATTTTAGCAAAAAATGTTTTTCGTAAAAAATGCATTTTCTTACATTTTCTTATATTTACGGGTTTAGTCGGGACTCCTGATGACGTTTTGAGACATGTCCTACAACTACAGCACCAGAATTGTGCTGCTGAAGCAAGTCTGTTTTTTGAATTTTTTTTTGTAAAAAAAAAGTTTTCCCAAAAAAAGCATTTTATGCCATTTTTAGGTTTTGTAGGGACTCCTGATGACGTTTTGAGGCATCTCCTACAACTACAGCACCAGAATTGTGCTGCTGAAGCAAGTCAGTTTTTTGGAATTTTTACGACAGGGTCCCCCCTTACGACATTTTAGCAAAAAATGTTTTTCTTAAAAAATGCATTTTCTTACATTTTCTTACATTTACGGGTTTAGTCGGGACTCCTGATGACGTTTTGAGACATCTCCTACAACTACAGCACCAGAATTGTGCTGCTGAAGCAAGTCTGTTTTTTGAATTTTTTTTTGTAAAAAAAAAAGTTTTCCCAAAAAAAGCATTTTATGCCATTTTTAGGTTTTGTAGGGACTCCTGATGACGTTTTGAGACATCTCCTACAACTACAGCACCAGAATTGTACTTCTGAAGCAAGTCGTTTTTTTGGCATTTTTACGACAGGGTCCCCCCTTACGACATTTTAGCAAAAAATGTTTTTCTTAAAAAATGCATTTTCTTACATTTTCTTACATTTATGGGTTTAGTCGGGACTCCTGATGACGTTTTGAGACATCTCCTACAACTACAGCACCAGAATTGTACTGCTGAAGCAAGTCAGTTTTTTGGCATTTTTACGACAGGGTCCCCCCTTACGACATTTTAGCAAAAAATGTTTTTCTTAAAAAATGCATTTTCTTACATTTTCTTACATTTACGGGTTTAGTCGGGACTCCTGATGACGTTTTGAGACATCTCCTACAACTACAGCACCAGAATTGTGCTGCTGAAGCAAGTCTGTTTTTTGAATTTTTTTTTGTAAAAAAAAAAGTTTTCCCAAAAAAAGCATTTTATGCCATTTTTAGGTTTTGTAGGGACTCCTGATGACGTTTTGAGGCATCTCCTACAACTACAGCACCAGAATTGTGCTGCTGAAGCAAGTCAGTTTTTTGGAATTTTTACGACAGGGTCCCCCCTTACGACATTTTAGCAAAAAATGTTTTTCTTCAAAAATGCATTTTCTTACATTTTCTTACATTTACGGGTTTAGTCGGGACTCCTGATGACGTTTTGAGACATCTCCTACAACTACAGCACCAGAATTGTGCTGCTGAAGCAAGTCTGTTTTTTGAATTTTTTTTTGTAAAAAAAAAGTTTTCCCAAAAAAAGCATTTTATGCCATTTTTAGGTTTTGTAGGGACTCCTGATGACGTTTTGAGACATCTCCTACAACTACAGCACCAGAATTGTGCTGCTGAAGCAAGTCAGTTTTTTGGAATTTGTACGACAGGGTCCCCCCCCTTACGACATTTTAGCAAAAAATGTTTTTCGTAAAAAATGCATTTTTTTACATTTTCTTATATTTACGGGTTTAGTCGGGACTCCTGATGACGTTTTGAGACATGTCCTACAACTACAGCACCAGAATTGTGCTGCTGAAGCAAGTCTGTTTTTTGAATTTTTTTTTGTAAAAAAAAAAGTTTTCCCAAAAAAAGCATTTTATGCCATTTTTAGGTTTTGTAGGAATCCTGATGACGTTTTGAGACATCTCCTACAACTACAGCACCAGAATTGTACTGCTGAAGCAAGTCCGTTTTTTGGCATTTTTACGACAGGATCCCCCCTTACGACATTTTAGCAAAAAATTGTTTTCTTAAAAAATGCATTTTCTTACATTTTCTTACATTTACGGGTTTAGTCGGGACTCCTGATGACGTTTTGAGACATCTCCTACAACTACAGCACCAGAATTGTGCTGCTGAAGCAAGTCCGTTTTTTGGAATTTTTTTTTGTAAAAAAAAAGTTTTCCCATAAAAAGCATTTTATGCCATTTTTAGGTTTTGTAGGGACTCCTGATGACATTTTGAGACATCTCCTACAACTACAGCACCAGAATTGTACTGCTGAAGCAAGTCGGTTTTTTGGCATTTTTACGACAGGGTCCCCCCTTACGACATTTTAGCAAAAAATGTTTTTCTTAAAAAATGCATTTTCTTACATTTTCTTACATTTACGGGTTTAGTCGGGACTCCTGATGACGTTTTGAGACATCTCCTACAACTACAGCACCAGAATTGTGCTGCTGAAGCAAGTCTGTTTTTTGAATTTTTTTTTGTAAAAAAAAAAGTTTTCCCAAAAAAAGCATTTTATGCCATTTTTAGGTTTTGTAGGGACTCCTGATGACGTTTTGAGACATCTCCTACAACTACAGCACCAGAATTGTACTGCTGAAGCAAGTCGGTTTTTTGGCATTTTTACGACAGGGTCCCCCCTTACGACATTTTAGCAAAAAATGTTTTTCTTAAAAAATGCATTTTCTTACATTTTCTTACATTTACGGGTTTAGTCGGGACTCCTGATGACGTTTTGAGACATCTCCTACAACTACAGCACCAGAATTGTACTGCTGAAGCAAGTCGGTTTTTTGGCATTTTTACGACAGGGTCCCCCCTTACGACATTTTAGCAAAAAATGTTTTTCTTAAAAAATGCATTTTCTTACATTTTCTTACATTTACGGGTTTAGTCGGGACTCCTGATGACGTTTTGAGACATCTCCTACAACTACAGCACCAGAATTATACTGCTGAAGCAAGTCGGTTTTTTGGCATTTTTACGACAGGGTCCCCCCTTACGACATTTTAGCAAAAAATGTTTTTCTTAAAAAATGCATTTTCTTACATTTTCTTACATTTACGGGTTTAGTCGGGACTCCTGATGACGTTTTGAGACATCTCCTACAACTACAGCACCAGAATTGTGCTGCTGAAGCAAGTCTGTTTTTTGAATTTTTTTTTGTAAAAAAAAAAGTTTTCCCAAAAAAAGCATTTTATGCCATTTTTAGGTTTTGTAGGGACTCCTAATGACGTTTTGAGACATCTCCTACAACTACAGCACCAGAATTGTACTGCTGAAGCAAGTCGGTTTTTTGGCATTTTTACGACAGGGTCCCCCCTTACGACATTTTAGCAAAAAATGTTTTTCTTAAAAAATGCATTTTCTTACATTTTCTTACATTTACGGGTTTAGTCGGGACTCCTGATGACGTTTTGAGACATCTCCTACAACTACAGCACCAGAATTGTACTGCTGAAGCAAGTCGGTTTTTTGGCATTTTTACGACAGGGTCCCCCCTTACGACATTTTAGCAAAAAATGTTTTTCTTAAAAAATGCATTTTCTTACATTTTCTTACATTTACGGGTTTAGTCGGGACTCCTGATGACGTTTTGAGACATCTCCTACAACTACAGCACCAGAATTGTGCTGCTGAAGCAAGTCTGTTTTTTGAATTTTTTTTTGTAAAAAAAAAGTTTTCCCAAAAAAAGCATTTCATGCCATTTTTAGGTTTTGTAAGGACTCCTGATGACGTTTTGAGACATCTCCTACAACTACAGCACCAGAATTGTACTGCTGAAGCAAGTCGGTTTTTTGGCATTTTTACGACAGGGTCCCCCCTTACGACATTTTAGCAAAAAATGTTTTTCTTAAAAAATGCATTTTCTTACATTTACAGGTTTAGTCGGGACTCCTGATGACGTTTTGAGACATCTCCTACAACTACAGCACCAGAATTGTGCTGCTGAAGCAAGTCCGTTTTTTGGAATTTTTTTTTGTAAAAAAAAAGTTTTCCCAAAAAAAGCATTTTAAGCCATTTTTAGGTTTTGTAGGGACTCCTGATGACTTTTTGAGACATCTCCTACAACTACAGCACCAGAATTGTACTGCTGAAGCAAGTCCGTTTTTTGGCATTTTTACGACAGGGTCCCCCCTTACGACATTTTAGCAAAAAATGTTTTTCTTAAAAAATGCATTTTCTTACATTTTCTTACATTTACGGGTTTAGTCGGGACTCCTGATGACGTTTTGAGACATCTCCTACAACTACAGCACCAGAATTGTGCTGCTGAAGCAAGTCCGTTTTTTGGAAAAAATTTTTGTAAAAAAAAAGTTTTCCCAAAAAAAGCATTTTATGCCATTTTTAGGTTTTGTAGGGACTCCTAATGACGTTTTGAGACATCTCCTACAACTACAGCACCAGAATTGTACTGCTGAAGCAAGTCGGTTTTTTGGCATTTTTACGACAGGGTCCCCCCTTACGACATTTTAGCAAAAAATGTTTTTCTTAAAAAATGCATTTTCTTACATTTTCTTACATTTACGGGTTTAGTCGGGACTCCTGATGACGTTTTGAGACATCTCCTACAACTACAGCACCAGAATTGTACTGCTGAAGCAAGTCGGTTTTTTGGCATTTTTACGACAGGGTCCCCCCTTACGACATTTTAGCAAAAAATGTTTTTCTTAAAAAATGCATTTTCTTACATTTTCTTACATTTACGGGTTTAGTCGGGACTCCTGATGACGTTTTGAGACATCTCCTACAACTACAGCACCAGAATTGTGCTGCTGAAGCAAGTCTGTTTTTTGAATTTTTTTTTGTAAAAAAAAAGTTTTCCCAAAAAAAGCATTTCATGCCATTTTTAGGTTTTGTAAGGACTCCTGATGACGTTTTGAGACATCTCCTACAACTACAGCACCAGAATTGTACTGCTGAAGCAAGTCGGTTTTTTGGCATTTTTACGACAGGGTCCCCCCTTACGACATTTTAGCAAAAAATGTTTTTCTTAAAAAATGCATTTTCTTACATTTACGGGTTTAGTCGGGACTCCTGATGACGTTTTGAGACATCTCCTACAACTACAGCACCAGAATTGTGCTGCTGAAGCAAGTCCGTTTTTTGGAATTTTTTTTTGTAAAAAAAAAGTTTTCCCAAAAAAAGCATTTTATGCCATTTTTAGGTTTTGTAGGGACTCCTAATGACGTTTTGAGACATCTCCTACAACTACAGTACCAGAATTGGACTGCTGAAGCAAGTCGTTTTTTTGGCATTTTTACGACAGGGTCCCCCCTTACGACATTTTAGCAAAAAATGTTTTTCTTAAAAAATGCATTTTCTTACATTTTCTTACATTTACGGGTTTAGTCGGGACTCCTGATGACGTTTTGAGACATCTCCTACAACTACAGCACCAGAATTGTGCTGCTGAAGCAAATCTGTTTTTTGAATTTTTTTTTGTAAAAAAAAAGTTTTCCCAAAAAAAGCATTTTATGCCATTTTTAGGTTTTGTAGGGACTCCTGATGACGTTTTGAGACATCTCCTACAACTACAGCACCAGGATTGTGCTGCTGAAGCAAGTCAGTTTTTTGGAATTTTTACGACATTTTAGCAAAAAATGTTTTTCGTA